>NW_007727491.1:319961-342251 GCF_000696425.1 Galeopterus variegatus | reverse complement strand
TACCTAGGTGGATGTCTGGCCTGTGCGGAATGGCTTGGCTATTTGGGAGGAGCCTGAAAGAAGAAGAATGGACACAAGTAAGTGTAGGGAAGAGGCATGTGAACGGTGGGAACACAACCTCAGCACCTTGTGACATGCTAATGCCGCCAGAGAGTGTGACAGAGGGGGACACACACCTGTTGGACAGGGTGGCGCAGAGGCCAGGCACCAGCTGTGCAGCACGTGCTCCCTGGCACACTGCTGCAAGACCACCCTGTCACAGGCAGTCTGCCAGTGCACCACGTTCTCTACAGGACCAAGCAGCCACTGGGAGCAGGTCCGTGAGGTGGACCCCTCACCCGGGTTGAGGGGATCATTTGCTCTCTCTGCCCTCCATCTCTGCCAGCGCCCCCACCCGAGGGCTTAGAGGAAGCCTAACCTGCTAGCATCAGATCCCATACAATGTTGCTTCTGACCGAGGAACCTTAACATATTAAGGCAAAGGAAATGTAACAGGGGGTGCTTGGCCATTTGATACACTGTCCTTAGCATACACTGCATCCCCTCAAAGCTGAGTGTGGGGATGGCTGGTGAAAGCCCACCTCAGGGCTACTCAGCACTAGAGCCCTGTGGTCCACACTCCAGGCCTGATTTGCTTCCTTGCCAGGGAGTGTACAAGGAACTTCTGCCTCAAAAGAGCTTGACCGGTACTGAGTCAATCCTGTTTCTACTGTACCCCACTCTGTACTTGGTCATCCTGAGGCTGCACGGAGACCCTGGGTCCAGCCCTGGTCCTCCTCCCGCCCTCCACTCTCATGACTCTAATATCATGGGGTTAAAATGTTAGCACTGGAAAGGGATTGAGAAACACTGTAGATCTTATGTGGTCAGGTCATGATTCAGCAAAAACAGGACTGGGGATGTCACCAGACTGGAAACAAGAGGCACAAATATTTCCTGAGGATACACAGGTTCTGTGGCAGAACTGAGCTAGAGCTAGATATCCTGAGCCAGGAGACTGGACAAGAAAGCACAGGGGATGTGTCGTCTGCACTGGGGCTTTAAGAATTGGAATGAGGAAGGCTGAGGACAAAGGCCCAGCAGGGTTACTGGAGTCGCAGCTCTGGCTGGACAGCCGTGTCCAGCCTCAGCCACAACAGCTGGCCCAGGGGCTGTGGTGACACGTGGCAGAGGCAGTGGGGGACGTGGCTGACCTTACTCAGCTGCTTTTACTCTGTGCACCTCCCAGCAATCCTATGGGACAGAACGCTACCAGTGTGCCCGCCTTACCAAGGAGGAAACAGAGCCACAGAGCAGTTAAATAACTTGCCCAAGACTACATAGCTATAAGGAGAAAACTGCAGTGGAACCCAGGTAATATGGCTTCCCTGCCTGAACTCTCAACAACTGTGTGTGAGAAGGAAGTTCCTATGAAGCAGGTACCACTATGTACAACTGTGGACTCCACTCTTGCGGAGGGCAGGGCAGCTGGGGACGGGCATCCAGCCAAGTTGCAAACGTCCAGGGGCAGCAGTTCCATGCTCTGATCTCTGAGTTTTCTCACCTCTGGCTACAGAACTTGTTTTCCCTGCACTATTCTGGCCCTCCCTCCCTCCCATCATTTCTACATGAGTGAATGCAGGACTCAGAATATACTCTGTGGCAGAGACAGAGCAACTAATGTTCCAAGTGCCCCCGAGCTGATTGCCTAGCGTCTTTGGCAGTTAACTTGGGCCATGTACTAGTTCTGGCTAATGGGCTGTGCAGCTTTAACTGCTGGTGTGCAGTCTCCCTCTCTGTAATCCAGGGGTGCTTGTGCTGCAGACGGTAAGCCCCTGCCGGCCTGTGTCCCCAAGTGTTGGTGTGGAGCAGGGGTCACACCAACACTTTTTGGACATATAATATGAAGGAGGAATAGATATTTGCTTTGCTTTTAAGATTGCAGTGTGAGTTTGTTTGGCTTTTACTGCATGGCCTGTCATTATCTTCATCGGTGGACTCGTGGTCCGCGGTGTGATCAATCATGATCCCAACTACCAGCTGTGACTTGGAATTTAGCAGAAACCAGACCCGTATTTGTTATTGATAGCAGTGAAATCAAGAAGTAAGGGAAGAACAGGTGAAATTCATATATTTTGGTTATACTTCAGATATTTTGCCTCCAAGTGTGAGAAAAAGTGTTTAAAATATCAGTTTTACAATATACATTTGGGAAGCAAACTGTGGTACAGAGCTTGCTCTCGGCCTTGGCTCTCTTGACATTTTGGGCCGGATAATTCGTTGCTGTGGAGGTTTTTCTGTACATGGTAGGATGTTTAGCAGAATTCCTGACCTCTACCCACCAGATACCAGTAGCACAGTCCCCCGCCCTCAGCTGTGGCAATCAGAAATATCTTCGGATATTGCCAGTGGCTTCTGGGGAGCGATATCATCCCCCAGCTGAGAGCCACAGACTCAGAAGAAAGAATACTTGGCTTAGCATTGCAGGTCTGGGCTTGAGTGCTGTTTCTGCTGCTTACTAGCTCTTCGATCCTGGGTAATTAAAGCCATGGAAACTCTAGTTACCTCATCTATAAAACTGGAAGAATAATCATTGTTTAGAACATTCATAAATTAATGCACATAACATTTTGTAAGCTGTAAAGCACTGTGCATATGCAAGTTAAGTTCTTCAAATTGCCATTTTCTGGGTTCTGCACGGTAAATATTTTCAGTATGGGAATGCATATATCTGCATATCTTGTTTTTTCCCTTTTCCGAATTTAAATTCACTGAAATGATGCAGGTGAAAGTGTATCTGTCATTTACTGAGCTGAAATCCTGGTTTTAAACTTATTTATTTTTTATATTTATTTTTTTATTTTAGCATAGTTGATTGTACGTATCTGTGGAGTACAGCATTGACTATCCATACCCATGTGCAGTACATGGTGTTCAAGTCAGGATAATCAGTACATTTGACGTTATACAATGTAATGAACTGGGTCATAATCTGGGAGAGATGACTCTCTCAAGCCCCCAGTAAAGGCTAGTGCTTTCTGGCTTCACATTTCTGGGGTTGTCACACTTGTGTTGGGTACTTTCCTTCTTTCGTCTCCTTCCTCCCGTCGTTGGTGTGTGAACCTGTGCCTGTTCTTCCATTTCTCCCACCCCGTCTCTCACGTCAGGTAGGCAGAAGTACCACTGAGATTTTTAACCCTGGCTTATCGGCAGCTTCTGTGCCTCTGTGATCTGAACGTTTGTGCTCACTCTTAAGGTACCTGTTTCTCCCACAATAAAAGCATCAAACCTCCTTCCCTTCAGCTTTGGCTCACAGCCACCTGCAAAGGCTGGAAAGTAATTTGATGAACAGGTTGAAGACCAAGATAGCAAAAGCTGATATCAGCTTATACTTCTCTTGAGAATTGTCCCTCAACGATTTCATGAGTTTACACTGACCATGTTCCAGTTGTTTCATATTATTGTCAACACTTGGAATTGCATTTGCTTTAATTGTAGCCATTCCAGTGGATGTATAAATCAGCTTATACTTCTCTTGAGAATTGTCCCTCAACGATTTCATGAGTTTACACTGACCATGTTCCAGTTGTTTTATATTATTGTCAACACTTGGAATTGCATTTGCTTTAATTGTAGCCATTCCAGTGGATGTATATTGTTTGACATTTCATTGTGGCTTTAACAAGATATTGTCAGAGATATGTTATCTAACCTAGAGAAGAGATTAATCTGGGATGAAAGACTATGGTGGGAGACTTTTGAGGAGTATCACAATAGTCCTTCAGGAGAAGGGAACACATATTTATTAAGCACTTACTGTACATTAAGTGCAACACTAGACATCTGTCCACATTTTTACATTTAATGCTCTAAACTGTCCTATACATTATTTCCCTTTTCTCATTTTACAGAAGGAGAAATAGACTTTAGAGAAATTTAATAATTTACCCCAAATCTCATATTTATGAAGATTTGGCTCATCTCATATCGCTAGGTGGCTGTAGATTTCCTGTAGTATCGGCACTGATATTGAGGATTATATATTTCTTTTGCAGGGAGACAACACATGCAGGGAGCAGAACTGGGGAGACAGGAGAAGTTCAGGGAATTTCTAAGCATACTTTGGGGTTTCTGGGGGAAACAAAGTAATTGAACCTGGGGCTGCTGACTCCCAGTTCAGTGCTGAGTTCTCCTGGCTGTAAGTGCTCCTGGGTCATTTCTGGTACAATTGTCTGCATTCCATTGCAAAGCCCTCAGAAGCTCTCTGACAGGGAGACGGTCAATCATGATCTCTCACTGGCTCTTCCAATGCTTTCATATCCATAATCTCCTGATCTGTACAGCCTTGTGAAGAGACAGGGCAGATAGTATGTTCATTTCTGGGTTAAGCAACTGATGCTGGGAATGCTTTAGTGACTTGTTCAAGATACAAAGTGGATGGAGCTAGAGCAAGAACCCGAGTTCAGGGCCCTTTCTGATGTAGAAATATTGTGATATGATCATGCTGATGTATTTTCTCAAGGGTCCTTGAGGCACATGTGGGTCTGATTATCTCATAATTCTTCTGCTTTATTGAACCTGGTATTGGCTACAAGAAGGGTGTAGTGAGTGCAGTTTCATTAACGATAGTAGTGATGGCTGTCTTTTATTGAGTGCTTCCTGTGTGAGTGGTGCTTCGCTGAGAGCTTAGGCACATACATCCTAACAGCAACCCTACAAGACAGTTACTGCCACTCTGAATGACAAGACTGGGGCACATGGAGGGAATTAACCTCCCAAGGACACTGGACTAGAAACCTAGGCATGCACAATGCCTTAACCTCTATGTTTGTTATGCAGCCATCCTATTTATGACTATGATAAGAGAACTAAAATGTTTTAAAGATTAATCCATGTTGATATTTGTTGTTATAGTACATTAACTGTTGGCAGTTTTCATTGAATGAATAAACAATGCTTTATTTATTCATTCTCTAACTGGGCTCTAGTTAAGTTGTATTTTACTTTTGGGGGGAGGAGGTATCTTTTTATGCACATATGTGAGGATTCCTCTAGGTTGGACCTATAGAAGTGGAATTGATGGGCCATAAATTACATGCAACTTCAACTTTGCCAGATCTCTATAGGGGCCCAAAGCTGTTGGTACCATTTTAAAAATATAAGAATTCCATTTCCCACATCCTAATCAATATTTGTAGTTACCATATTTTTGATTTTTAAAAATCTGACAGGTGTCTTATGGGTCTCATTTTTGGTTTTCCCTGCATCTCCCATATTATTACCCCTATTATCTTTTTTCCTTACATTTATTGATTATTCAACTTTCTTTCCTTCTGAATTGCGTGTTCATATTTTTTGCTGTTTTTTTTCTTGGGTACTTGATGTAAGAATATTTTGTGATTTATTCATATTACAAATATCATCTCACAGATTGTGGCTTTCCTTTCAGTTTGTTTATGGTGTCATATTATCTACATATGTTTTAAATTTAATGTTATATTTTCCTTCAAATTTGATTTGTTTCTATATATTAAACAAAATCATTCCTTGCTCTGATGTTATAGAAATGTTCTCCTATATTTCATTTTACAGTTTAAAGTTTGCTTGCTATAGATTTTAATTTTTTTTTGGTATCATATGAGATAGGGATCTAATTTTATTCTATTTTTTATACAGAGAACCACCTAAGCCAGGGCCATTTTTTAAATTTAATTTTTTGGATAGGTAACACAGTCCTATGGGTTGAAGATCAGAATAATGTTACAGAATACACACTGAGTAGTCATGTTTTTACCCCGCCCCATCTACTATCCTCTTTCCACACTGGCAACCAGTTCGGGTATAGTATTCTATGTTTCTCTGTGCAAATAAAGCAAATAGGAACAGATACTCTTATTTTTCTTTTCTTTAATACAAATCACAAGCTTGTAGAGATTGCTCTGCACCTTGGTTTTCTCACTTAACTATCCTGGAGCTCTTTCCACATTAGGGCACAGACAGTTTTTTATTCTTTTTTGCAGTGGAGTAGTCTTCTATTGTGTGGGGCTATCAGAATGTGCTTAAAAGTTTCCTATAGATGGGTATTTGGGCTGTCTCCAGGCCTTATCAAGTTATGACTAAAATGCTGCAATGAATGACCTTATACACATATCATTTCATATCTAAGTTCCCAGAAGTGGGATGTCCGGGTTAAAGGGTATGTGTCTGTGCATTTGAAGTTATGGTAGATATGCCTGCTAGCCTCCAGAGCTGTTGAGTCATTCTGCACGTCCACCAGGAATGCATGGGAGCATCCTTTCCTCATAGGCTCATCAATAGCAGATTGTCAAACTTGTCAATTTTTGACAGGTGAGAAATGGTATCAAAGGTATTCTTTGCATTTTTGTTCCTTTATCTTCCATTTTAGATTTTTCTTTTAAATTAAGTTATAACTAGAATTAAGTACATGAGTCTAAACTCTACAGTTACATGTCATTTTATATGTGTATATATCTTACACATTGTATTACCTGTACTCCGGTAAAATACAGAACATTTCCAGTACAAGGTGTCTCCCTCAGGCTTGTCACAATCGGTGCCCCTCATTCAGATTTCTATTATATATTAACTACATCTTACATTGAATTTTATATTTCTTTGGAATCGTAGAGTGACTCCTCTTTTGTGTAAGATTTCTTCTACTTGCATTATGTCTGTGTGGCCCATCCCCGTTTTTTTTGTGTATCAGTGGCTTATGTTTTTCCTTGCTGTGTGGTATGTCATTGTGTGAACAGAGCACCGTTTATTTAACCATTCTGTGTTGGTGCACATTTTGGTTGTTTCCAGTTTGGAGTATTATGAGTGAAGCTGCCCTGAGCATTTTTGTGCATGGCCTTTGGTGAATATAAGTGCTCATTTTTGTTGGGTATATACCCAAGAGTGGAATTGGCAAGTTATGTTTAGCTTTAGAGATACACCGAAGTAGTTGTTGTCAAGAACTAGGAACATTCTGAGGTTTTGTTCTTGTTGCAAACCAAAATTTAAGCCTGTCAAATTTTCGTCCATAAAACCACAGGTCAGTGACGAAGGCAATTTATTGAGTGGTAATAGCCAGAATCTCAGCAATTTTTATGTTTGTCCCCTGACTCACAATTTTCTCAGGGTGATGCAAAAAAGGCAGAGGACACCTACGTGTCTAGTGGGTTGTTATAGGAGGGAAACCTTGGGTTTAGGAAACCCAGATTGTTTATGTCAGGAAAAAAGTATGCCTTCCCTTTTCTCTGGAAGTAGATACTATTTCCAACTCCGTTTACTGTACAAATATCCTAGAAAAGATAATTTGGAACAAAGGGTAGTCAGTGTCTCATTTGCAAGACATACAGAAATGAGAGACCCATGAAGAATTCTCTCTCAATGGTTGTATCGATTCACACTTGCCAGTGTTCCAACCGCATCACATCATTTTCAGTACATGGTGATGACAGTCCCCTTAATTTTAGCCATTCTGATGAGTGCATATTGGTATTTCATCGTGGTGTTAGTTTTCATTTCTCTGATGGCTAATGATGTTGAGCACCAGTTCATATATTTATTAACAACTTTAATATCCTATTTTCAAAGTGTCTATTCAAATTTTTTTAAAAGCATTTTAAAATTGTAGTTTTTTTTTATTTCTTATTGATTTGGATAAGTTCTTTTCATGTTTTGGATATATGCCTTTTAGGATATATTTATTAAAAATACCTTCTCCTAAACAGTGGCTTCCCCTTTCACTTCCTTAATAATATCTTATAATGAATAAAATTTCTTAATTGCAGTGAAGGTCACTCATCTTTTTTTGTTTTGTTTTGTTATATGGTTAGTGATTTTTACGTGCTTTTTAGTGAATCTTTTTTAGTCCCAAATTATGACAATCATCTTTGATGTTTCCCTCAGACAATTGATTCTTTTAGCTTTCACATTTGGGTCTATGAACCATTTCAAATGAACTTCTGTGTATTTGTGAGGTATGGATCAAGGTCTTTTTCTTTGCTGCACATCCAATTGACTTCATATCATTTACTAAAAATATTTTTATTCTTCACTGTATTGTTGTAAAGCATTTTTTATATTGCTGAATTTGATTTGCTAATATTTTATTTAGTATATTTTGTGTTTGTATTTATGAGATATATTTGCTGTAATAATTTGAAAATTTATTAACACAAAATTGTCTATACTATTCTTTCACTTTCTTTTTAATGTCTGTAGAGTCTGTAATGATGTCCTTTTTTCATTCCTAATGTTAGAAATGTATGTTCTTCTTTTTTTTTCTTTGATTGTCTTGCTAGGGGTGTTCTGGCTGTGTATTGCTGTGTAATTGCATAGTGACATGCTTAGATTAACAACTTATTATTGCTAATGATTCTGTGGGTTGACTGGACTCAGTTGGGTGTTTTACTTTTGTTTTTGCTTTTTCTGGGTAGTTCTTACTTGAGGGTTTTATGAAGCTGCAGTCAGAGTGTCTGGATCCACTGAGGTGGGCATTTGAGAAGGCTGGCACTTGCTCCTAACCACCAGGAGCTGAGTGCGGGCCACCAAATGGAGTACTGGCATAATGCACTAAGATGAAGGTGTTCTTAAACTATAGATACAGGTGCAACATGTGACATCAGGTTCTGTGTCCACATTGTGGAAGGTCCCGGCAGGTTAAGGAAAAATTCCACAGTCCTTACTTCTTAGCATTGAAGGGCAGATCTGAAGATAATGTAGGGTAAGGACACTAATAAATTGAGGATATCAGGAAAAAAAGAACACCTGTAATCCAGTAATCTTTTGAATTGAGCAGAGTAGGATAGAAAGAACCTACTGACAAATGTTATCACTGGAACTCTGTTATTACAAATGAGCCAGATTCCTATTTTCTATTCCTCATGTCTTAAGAAATTAGGAGCTAATTGTATCATACTTAAAATGCTAGTGATTTGCATTTGCCTGATAATTAATGATATGGAGCATATTTTTCACATACCTGTTAGCCATTTGTATTTCTTTGAAAAATGCCTAGTCAAGTCCTTGGCTCACTTTGTAATCAGGTTATTTTCTTTGTTATTGAGTTGTAGGAGTTTCTTATATGTTTTGGATATTAACCTTCTATCAGATATATAGTTTGCAAATATTTTCTCCCATTCCATAGGTTGCCTTTTACTTTGTTAATTGTTTTTGATGTAGTCCTACTTGTCCATTTCTACTTTTATTTCTATATCCAAGAAATCATTGTCTAGACCAACACCATAAAGATTTTCCCCTATATTTTCTTCTTAGTGTTTTACAGATTCAGGTCTTACAGTTAAATCCTGAATCCATTTTGAATTGACTTTTGTGTACAGTGTAAGGCACAGTTTCATTCTTTTGCATGTGGCTATCCAGTTTTCTTAACACTATTTGTTGAAACTGTCCTTTCCCCATTGTGTGTTCTTGGCAGTATTATTGAAGATCAGTTGACTGCAAATGTGTTGATTTATTTCTGTGTTTTCTATTCTGTTCTATTTGTCTTTATATCTGTTTTTATGCTAGTACCATACTGTTTTAATTACTATAGCTTTGTAGTATATTTTGAAGTCAGGTAGTGTGATGCCTCCAGCTTTGTTCTTCTTGCTTAAGATTGCTTTGGTTATTTAGTGTCTTTTGTGGTTTCATGAGAATTTTAGGATTTTTTTTCTATTTTTGTGAGAAATGTCTTTGGAATTTTGATAGGGATTGCATTGAATCTGTAGATCACTTTGGGTAGTATGGACATTTCAACAATATTAATTCTTCCAGTTCATAAGCAGAGGATGTCTTTCTACTTATTCATGTCTTTAATTTCTTTCATTTCAATGGTGCATCACCTCACACCTGTTAGGATGACTATTATAAGACACCATCAAGAGACTGAAAAGACAAGCCACAGACTGGGAAAATATTTGCAAAAAACATATCTGTTAAAATATTGTTATTCAGATATACAAAAAACACTTAAAACTTAATAATAAGAAAACAAACATCCAATTAAAAATTGGCCCAGGACCTTAACAGACACCTCACCAAAGAGGTTATAAAGATGGCTAGCAAGCATATGAGAAGGTGTTCTATATCATATGTCATCAGGAAAATGCAAATTAAGGCAACAATGAGCTACCACAACATGGCTATTAAAATGAACAAAACCCAGAAAACAGATAACACCAAATGCTGTTGGGTCTGTGGAGCATCAGGAACTCTCATTCATTGCTGGTGGTAACACAAAATGGTACAACCACTTTGAAATACTGTTTGGAACTTTCTCACAAAACCAGACATGCTCTTAGGATAGGATCCAGCAATCTAGATCCTTGGTATTTACCCGAAAGAGTTGAAAACTTATTTTCACACAAAAAAACTGCACACAGATGTTTATAGTAGCTTTGTTCATTTTTGCCAAATCTTGGAAGCAATCAAGGTGTCCGTCAGTAGGTGGATGGATAAATACACTGTGGTACCTTCAGACAATAGGTTATTATACACACACACACACATACACACACATACATAATGGGATACTATTCAGCCTCTAAAAAGAATAAAATCCTGCCTTATGTGACAACATGGATGAACCTGGAAGACATTGTGCTAAGTAAGCCAGTTACAGAAGGACAAATACTATATGATTCTTACAGGGGGTATCTAAGACAGTCAAACTCATAGAAACTAAGAGTGGAATGGGGCTGGAAGGAGGAGGAAATGGGGAGTGACTGCTCAACTTGTATAAAGCTTCAGTCATACAAGATGAATAATTCTAGAGATCTACTGTACAGCATTGTGCCTATTGTTAACTATATTGTATTACACAATTAAAAATTTGTTAAGGGGGTCATGTTAAGTGTGCTTATCACAATTTAGAAAAGAACAGTTTCCTATGATTCCAGCCAATGCATGTGCAGTTTCCATGGCCAGTATCCCCAAAAGTCAGTTTGCAAACGTGCATGAACATAATTTATGAAATGTATATGAAATTTAGGTATAAATATCTAAAAGGGTAAGAATAACAGAGCCAAAATGTTTACTTTTCTGGAGTACAAAATTAATGCACACACACACCATATGCTTTAATAGTTTTGAATTGTTAGCATTTTTATTGATCTTGGTATTTTCTGTTTATGTGTAACTCTAGTCTTGGGTTGTCAGTAGAAGAGGATGAGGATTATACTTAATATACTCCATAGTACATTGCTCTCTAGAGATAATGGTTATGAAATTTGGACATATTTCTGATGAGGTATTAACCTGCTATATATAGTTTTTAAAAGGAGGGAAGTAATTTGACTATGAATTTGTAAAATGTGAAATCTCAAAAAGTTTCTATTACACTTTATATTCTACAAAAAAAGTGATATTTAAAAAATAGATAAAGTCTCCTCATGCCTGAAGCTAAATGTTCCATGAAAGTTCTATAAAGATGACCTGACTGAAAAGGAAGCAGAAGGACTGGTGCCCTGTTAATGGTATTTGGATGCATTCATTTTGACAAATTCCTCTGTTTTTGGCCCAGGGCCACTTCTAAGGCCCAAGCACTAGAAACTCACTCCTAAACATTCAGAAGATATATGGAGAAGTAATAGCGTTTATAAAATTGATTGGAAGGGACAGAAAGGGAGTTTTTAAAAATTTAAATGGCTGGCCTTAAGGCTTATCAAAATACAAGTATGTTTGCTATAAGCTATAAGGGTTTTCAGTACTTTTACTTTCATACTTTATACACTATTGATCTTTTGCTTTCCCTATGTTACGAGTGGAAATAATCTATGTGGTGGTTAATTTTATGTGTCAACTTGACTGAGCTAAGAGATGCCCAGATAGCTAGTAAAGCATTATTTCTGGGAGTGTCCATGAGTGTGTTTCCAGAAAAGATTAGTATCTGATTCACAGTGCTAAGTGAAGAAGACAACCCTCAGCAGTATGGGTGGGCATCATCTAATCTGTTGAGGGCCCAGATAGAAGAAAAAGGCAGAAGAAGGGAAAATCTGCTCTCTGCTTGAGCTGGGATATTCATTTCCTCCTGCCCTCATATATTGGAGATCCTGGTTCTGGGCCTTTGGGCTTGGACTGGAACTTACATCACCAGCTTTCCCAGGCCTCCAGCTCACAGATAGCAAATCATGGGGCTTCTCAGCCTTCATAACCATGTGAAACAATCCTTCATAATAAATCTCTTTATGCATCTCTCTCTCTCTCTCTATCCCATTGGTTCTGTCTCTGGAGAACCCTGACTAATTCAATCTGTAATTCCTTATTCCTTTTAATGAAAACAATATCACATTCCTGACATTTTAAGCCATCTGAGGTCCAAGGTGACGTCAGTTTACACTCCATCCCCCACTTACTATGAATAAATAATGGACAATAAAAACCGTCCAGTGTTAAGATAGAGAATACTAGTACATGCGTCTTATCTGTACTTTCAGTGAGAATTGCTGTCCTCATTTCTTAAGACATATGCCAATTTATCAGAGACTTACAGCAAATTTAATGGCATGTTGTGACCTATTTTGTATGAAATTTGTTCATAAAGCTTTATTATCTCTTTAAGAAGGGTGATTTTCATTTTATATTGACTTTATTTTGTACAGCCTTTCCTACAGATTTTATTACAAATTACATCCTTCCAATTAGGTAATAGTTTTGATTATTAGTCACTGGGGTGTGTGCTGGCACAGGAGAAGTAGGAAGAACACCAGAGGAATGCATTTTATTTGAAATGCAAATAGGTATCAGGAATCTCTGCCTAAGAAAGTCAGCTCAGATGGCATAGGGGCCAAAAACAGGAACAGAAAACACGCTTTTCCCCCTCATGCTTTTTAAGTCAACAATAACTTGCAACCTGTTAGGCAGATATTTTTTTTCTGTGTCCTGTCTATGTCTAAGTTGCTTTCTTTGCAAAAAATTAAAGCAAATGAGAAAAAAAGACAAGTGATATATTTTTTCTGAAGAAACATATTTCTGAGGTTTAGAAATATCAAACAACATCCTCTCTTTTGAGCTACTGTTATGATCTTTATTTGAAGGAATTGAGGAATAACAGGAAATGTGAAAGTTTAATATTAACACACATAAATTATAGTATTTATCAAATATTTTAATAGAACATAATTTTTTTACTATTTACCATTTCAAATCTATATTAATTAACCAAATAGAGTTTATGTAATATTCTGGCAACAGTCTATGATCCATATATTTCAAGGACATAGAAATTCCAAATCTGAATATCATTTGGTTTTTATATAATTTAGATCAAAAACCCACCTTCATCTTAAAGCTTATAAAATGTAGAAATGAATGAATGAATGACATAAAATCTTATTCTCTTAAACTCATTTAGTTAGGTAGAATTAGCAATAGCTGAACCAGTTTTGAAAAATGATGTATGTTTATTAATATTTTAAAGTAGAAAAGTTGAGTGTTATCATCCTCACTATCCTTCTCAAACTACTAAACATGTCTTGAGCACCTGCTGTGAGATCTGTGTTAGATGCTGGGGACACAGGAGGTACAAGATGAACTTCTTAACAAAAAAAATTTTAGTAACAATAATGACTAATATTTATAAGCACCAGGTCTGGCACTAGGGTGAGGACAGTCAAACATTTGCCTTAGATACAACATTTGTTGGGGGGCAGGGCCCCAAAATTCAGTACTCAAGATGAAGAATACTCACCTGCCTCACCATAGTCCCCGCTCTGTTGAAAAGGTACTACATATGAGGTCCTGTACTAAAAGCGTTATTTGCATTTTTCTACACTTCTTTTAATTAACTTCTTAGGAAAGTACTGACTCCATTGTAATGGTGGGGTCACTTACAGCCAAGTTCACGGTTAGTAAGTGGTCACACTGGAATTGGGACCCAGACTTTGTGTGCAATAGAGTTTCCTTTCCTTTAAGAAGGTTAATGTGTATCTTGTGTGGGCAGGGATGGATTTGCAGCTGCCACCGAGACCAATAAAAATAACGTTGCTTCTCCTGTCACAGAAGTCCGTGCATCCACTTTCAAGGATGGAGCTGCACAGACATTTGTGCTATCCATGTTCCCCTGACCTTTCTGAGAGCTCACCTGGGAACTGTGGCAAATTTTCTCTTTCTGTTCCTTTTTTGTTGTTGTTGTTAAAAATCACCACCTTCTCTTTTCTGTAGATCTCTGAAAAAAATATGCCTTCTTAAACCTTTGAATGAGTTTAAACTTCGTGTTTCCATTCACTCTTTTCACCAATCTCTAATCGGAGGGTAATCTATCTCTAATCGGAGAGTAATCTTAAAATAAAGGCACGAAGAGATTTGAAAACAGCATCCTGGCTGATTACTTCTTTCATTCTGTCAATCTTGAGGATGCTTGTGAAAGCAGAACTTGGAAAACAACAATTGTTTTTCAGAGAAAATCTGAGTACTCTACTTAAATGAACAAGGAGCAAAGGTACTTTGTATTTTACTTCTCGGCAGTGGCTACATTTGAACATTATTATTGACTTTTCCTTTGAGGGAAGGAAGGAAATGAATTGCAATGAATTGAGTGGTTAAAGAAAACCTTTTCAGTGTGTGCTGATTTCTCCAGATAATGAGAATCAAAATCACATTCCACAATAACAAGGTTTAAAGAAATGGATTTTTTCGTGGCAGTTTGTAGACTTCTTCGTCTTTTTTTTTTTGTCCTTAGGAAAAATCCACCTAACAAATGTAAAATAATAAGATGAGACACAGAAGGACAATAGTGTTAATGTTTGGTTCATCCTTACACTGTCTGCTTAAAGCAACTTGCCTTCAGATATTATCTCTACTGATGATAAAATCAGTCCCAAAGGCACAAATGAGCCTCAACATCAGTTTTCCTTTAAGTGATTTTCTTCTCAGGTATAACAAAACCGTAGAGAAAAATGTTTGAAATTACCCTATTCCTCAAAATGCCAGACTTGTTTAACAAACAATTACTGAATATTCACTAAGTTCTGAGTGGAGAAAACTCTTACGTAAACTCAGAGGATCTTGGAGCGAGAGGCGAGGGGCGACCTGAGCACCGCCCCTGGGTGGTCTCTGGCCGGTTTGCTTCACGTGATGCATCCTTCAGCCGAGCTTCTTGTCGCTGAGAACCACAGACGCTCAGGACTGACCACCTCCTGTGCTACTATGTCCACAGTCTTCCAAATATTACCAGAAAGGGTTTCTCTTCTGCCCACTGAACCCAAATGATATGTAATGACATAGGATATTGTCAAATTTGGGCAGTGTGAGGCAGAATAAAGGCTAAAGAATAAAGGATAAAGGGGATTTAGTTTTGCTTCTTACTGAGTCTTAAGCAATTTTTGAAACCTGGTTGAGCCTCAATTTTCTCATCTGTAAAACCAAATGCTAGTAATGGTAACACCTGACTTCTCCACGGGTTATGAGTTACTGTGGGAATAAAATAAGATATATGTACATAAAAGTGCTTGTAACCTCTAAAGGCTTAAGGTTATTATTATTATTGTCATTTTATTATTAAATCCTGCTCAAAATAATCCTCATCAAAACACTCACTAAGAAGGAGAGAAGATTAAGGAAGATATGAATTCTTTTCCAATTGGTGTTGATTCTGGTAGAATTAGTTAGCATTCGGGGTTTTATAATTTAAAGACCACTTATTATCCTACTTCAACCTCACCAAAACCCCGAAGTAGAGAAGTATTACATTTTAGCCACATTTTATGTGAAAAATTGGGTTTTTGAAGTGCTTGTCCATGTGAGATCAGTTTATAATAAGTGTCCACTCCCAGGTCTCATCGATGAAACTTTCAAGAGTTTCTTTAGGGCGCAATATTATGTAGCTGACCTCTGGCTGTGACCTTTGACCAGGAGGCTCTGATGGAATAGACCTGTCAGGTGCGTCCTGCTTCTCACTGGGTCTATGCCTATTGGAGGAAGAGCTGGATCTGGTTTTCAGCTGATGATGGTGGAGACTGAATATTATGTAGAAGTTATTCCTAAGGAATTTATATGTATATTAAAATGTGGAGGAACGTTGACTCATTTACTAATAAGATTAGGCACTAAAAATATCATACTTATGATGTACAGAAAATTCTGTAATTAATCCTTTAAAAAGATACATTTATCTCTTGAGTAAATTAAATTATAAAGGTTTATGATATTGGTTTTTAATATAGCTTATGGTGCAACAGTAACATCATTATTGTGTGAACTATAAACCACAATATTATAAAAAGACATACTGGCTTTATAGCTCCCAGAGTATACATTTAGTCACTAATACATTTTCCATTTTTAAACAGTTATTTTTAATTCATTGCCATCTTATAGCACATCAGTAATCAAGATGAAGATAAGGAGTTACTCATTCTGAAAGTCTGTTTCCAGTCCTGATAATTTTTAGTTGTTTGTTTTGGAGATTTCCATTTCACTGTCAGGATAAAAAAGTCATCTTCATTTCCATCAGAGAATAGAATCTGTGTTGTGTTTACAAATGTGTTTTATCGAAGTTGCTGAAGTGCTACCAAACAGTGGTAAAGAAAGATAAGATGATAGTTGTCCGACAGCATGGCAAAGATATAAAGTGAAACACTTCATCAGCCAAATCTCACACTCAGGTCCTTAAAGCTCTCTACACACTTACCTTGTAAATTTGAGAAAATCCTCATATACTACTTACACTATACTTACACTAGAATTATACTTGTCCTGTATAGTACACTACTTACACTGAACGAATGGACTTTAAAATTAATTAATCTTTAGTCTAGGACATTATTTAGAAAGGTCAGCTAATACCATACTTACACTAGAATTATACTTGTCCTGTATAGTACACTACTTACACTGAACGAGTGGACTTTAAAATTAATTAATCTTTAGTCTAGGACATTATTTAGAAAGGTCAGCTAATACCAGTTTTATCTAAACCATTTTTCTCCCCAGAGACCTTGAAGGCCTAACCCAAAGCACTCCCCAAACTTAATGTTTCCAGTAATATTATTTCTCTTCTCCCCTTATAATATTTGCTTTTCAGAGTCCTTTGGAAAATGTCATAAGGGGATTTTAGCTACTCTGTTTCCTCTTTTATTTCATTGATTCTCCCTCTACAGTCAGGTAAGTACATAACAATATCAGAGGATGTGATTTTTTCAAGGCTTTTACAGGTGACCTAATGCTATTTTCTGGAGGGTGTCTCAGTGCACATTTCAGACCATTCACACTTTTCCCAAAAGCAACCCAAGTATTTCTCATGTGTTATTTGTGGATTCTGTAGACATAAAATTCAGAGTTGAAACAGAAGGGCCTCCATGATGTATGTGGATAAGAGGCTTATCTACCCATCGGAGGGGGATGCCCTGGAGTCCCAGTGCTGTCATGATCTCCAGGGACAACAGCATAATTAAGGCACTTCAGTTTTCATTGTTGTTGTTTTTGCCATTTTATTATTTTGTAAAATGAAAGTAACTTTGGGGAGAGAGATAGGGTAAAGCAGAGAAGCTGAGTGGTGCCCTGGAGCCAGGCTGCCTGATTTGGGTCCGAGGAATGAAGTGTGGCTAGGTTGTGGTTGTATTGACCCTCTGTTTCCAACCTGGTATTTTATTGCTTGAATAAGCTTCCAGATCTCTTTTCATTCTTAGGCTGTTGATTCCTAACCACTGGTTTGAAAAACAAACACCACCTCATTAAGGACTGAGTATTTGTAATATTTATCCAGTGGAGAAGCCACCATGGGCCACAGCACTTCGTCTGTAAATGTAAATACACACAGATTAGATAAGCCAGAGTGTTGTCTCTAAAACAGAGATGGTCTAACGGGGTGTGCAGCGTGTGACCTTTCAAGAAAAGTAGTTAAAATAAAAGGTTCCATTGGGCCAAGGGAAATATGAACGTCTCACATTAGGGAAATCAGATCTTTTCCAGCCCTCAGGAAAATCCAATAACTGAGATTCAATCTGGGGAATTCTGTCATGGGAGAGAATGTCCTTTTGGGAGTTGGGGAGGCTNTTAAAGCTCTCTACACACTTACCTTGTAAATTTGAGAAAATCCTCATATACTACTTACACTAGAATTATACTTGTCCTGTATAGTACACTACTTACACTGAACGAATGGACTTTAAAATTAATTAATCTTTAGTCTAGGACATTATTTAGAAAGGTCAGCTAATACCAGTTTTATCTAAACCATTTTTCTCCCCAGAGACCTTGAAGGCCTAACCCAAAGCACTCCCCAAACTTAATGTTTCCAGTAATATTATTTCTCTTCTCCCCTTATAATATTTGCTTTTCAGAGTCCTTTGGAAAATGTCATAAGGGGATTTTAGCTACTCTGTTTCCTCTTTTATTTCATTGATTCTCCCTCTACAGTCAGGTAAGTACATAACAATATCAGAGGATGTGATTTTTTCAAGGCTTTTACAGGTGACCTAATGCTATTTTCTGGAGGGTGTCTCAGTGCACATTTCAGACCATTCACACTTTTCCCAAAAGCAACCCAAGTATTTCTCATGTGTTATTTGTGGATTCTGTAGACATAAAATTCAGAGTTGAAACAGAAGGGCCTCCATGATGTATGTGGATAAGAGGCTTATCTACCCATCGGAGGGGGATGCCCTGGAGTCCCAGTGCTGTCATGATCTCCAGGGACAACAGCATAATTAAGGCACTTCAGTTTTCATTGTTGTTGTTTTTGCCATTTTATTATTTTGTAAAATGAAAGTAACTTTGGGGAGAGAGATAGGGTAAAGCAGAGAAGCTGAGTGGTGCCCTGGAGCCAGGCTGCCTGATTTGGGTCCGAGGAATGAAGTGTGGCTAGGTTGTGGTTGTATTGACCCTCTGTTTCCAACCTGGTATTTTATTGCTTGAATAAGCTTCCAGATCTCTTTTCATTCTTAGGCTGTTGATTCCTAACCACTGGTTTGAAAAACAAACACCACCTCATTAAGGACTGAGTATTTGTAATATTTATCCAGTGGAGAAGCCACCATGGGCCACAGCACTTCGTCTGTAAATGTAAATACACACAGATTAGATAAGCCAGAGTGTTGTCTCTAAAACAGAGATGGTCTAACGGGGTGTGCAGCGTGTGACCTTTCAAGAAAAGTAGTTAAAATAAAAGGTTCCATTGGGCCAAGGGAAATATGAACGTCTCACATTAGGGAAATCAGATCTTTTCCAGCCCTCAGGAAAATCCAATAACTGAGATTCAATCTGGGGAATTCTGTCATGGGAGAGAATGTCCTTTTGGGAGTTGGGGAGGCTCGCTTACTTTTGGAATGAAACGTTTCCAAGCTGAAGTCAGTGTGAATGAGCCCCACATTAGTAGCACGGCCATCCAATTTATTGTTCACTCAGGGTCATTTTTAAGCATAAAGGGGGCACTGATCATAATTTTTCTGGAACGAGGGGTGTTAAGTGGACCAGGAAAACCAAGAAGGCTCCAGATGTTTAAATAAAATCTAGTGTTGCAAATGCTTGGCAGAATGCCACTTAACCATTAAACATCTGGACTGAGTCCAGATGGGTCCCAGATTCCAGACCCTTCCGGGACTAGAGATGGGTATAGAACTACTCTCTGTGCTTCTGTGTATCTACCTGAAGGAGGAGCAGCCACATAAATGAAGGCAGTGTTTCTAGTCCCCTCTCTGGTGATTGCTGTCTTTCTGTAGATGACTCACTTGAGTCAGTGAGTCTGTGAAACAGGATTGGGTAGCAAGAGAAGATAAATCAAGTTTATATAGCTTACTGGATTTTTATAAGAAATAGCAATGTGATCTAATGATCATATAAAGTATGGTCTTAATCCCCTTAACTCCCTTGTTCACCCATAGCCCTGGGCATCATTCAGGTTCTTCCCCAGGTAAGGAGAAATTGTCCTTGTGTTTATTGTAGGAAATAGCAATAACTTTTTTTTTTTTTTTGAAGGTAAAGACAAAAAATATACAACTCAAAGGAGAAGGTTTTCAGCCAGGTCTTCATATAGGAATAAAAGGGAATTGAGGTCTGCAAAGAGTGTTAAAAATCCCTGGGAAGTGAAATTTTCAGTTAATGCACTTGTGTAGCCTGTGACCCAGAAGGTGACAGTTGTTAATGAATCCTGCTAATGTTCATTTTTGCTTCTCCCGAAGGCAGACCCANTTCCATGCTCTGAAGGAGTCAAAACGTTCATTTCCTTTAGAACAGAGCTAATTATTTTGGAAATTTTCATTAAAATTATTTTTTAAATGATGGCCCCTTATGCCTTGTAAGGTATGACTTAAGGAATAAAAAAATAAAATGAGAAGAGAGATCCAATGAAAGCCAAGAGAAGAGTTTTGCTTTTCTAACAGTTTCTGGCATGTCATAAGCACTTGATAAATAATGGCATTAGTGTTACTATTACCTGAATTATCCTTTCAATTGTTTCAACTGTCCAAGTCCCACACCTACCTGTATGTGAAAAATTTTAAAATTTATTTCTCTGGTCTTGATTTCTCTGAGCTCCAAACTTGTTTAAACAACTGCCTACTTGACATCCTTATGGACATGTTTGATAACATACGTCATACTCAACACAGCCAAAACAGACATGCATTTTCATCTCCTAAAACTTTCCTTTCCCAGGTCTTTGTCATTCATTTCTTTATTCACCTTTTCCCGAAATATTTACTGGGCATCTACTATGTGCCAAGTCCTGTTACAGACAGACACTGGGGATGAGAGCAGTGACAGACAGATAACAACCTTTCCCTTCACGGAATTTGTTTACTGATGTAGGAAACATAGTAAACAAATAAATATATACTGTAATGCCAAAGGATGATAATTATGGTGAAGAAAGGTAAACCCATATTAAATTTCTCAGAACAGGGTCTATATAAGCATTTGATGAGATAATATAAAAATCTCTTGATTAAATTCTTCAATGGTTTCCTATAACCCAGAAGAAAAAANAAAAAATCCAAAATGTTTGTGCTTTTACAGCATTTGGTCTCCAACTTTATCTCATTTTATAATTCCCTCTACTCACTGGGTTCAGCCACATTTCTTCCTCCTACTCCTTGAGGTTTCTAGATGTTTCCACCTCACCGCCTTTTCTCCTGCTGATTCCTCCCTCTGCGTTAGTGTTCTGCGTGTTTTCACATGGCTGCTTTCTTTCATCGTCCAGTCCTTCATACAAATGCCACCTCTAGATGTGATATTCAAGGTGGCTAACTTGCTTCCTCCACAGAGAAAGACCAAAATAACAATTAGCCACAGGTAAGACAGAGTGTCTAGGGGAGGACACTGGAATTCTGCAAAGAAGTGGCAAAGACCCTCTGAGGCACAGAGACTGGAATGGCCCCTTAGAAAGGGAAGAGGTCGCTCAGCTAGGATGGATGGAGCCAGGAGGAATTCTCTTCCACATGCCACCTCAAAACTCTGTGCTCCTAGCCACAAGAGAGCCCCATGGCCCTGGCAGGCCCCGAACTCAGCATAGGGAGCTGCCTAAAATTCACACGATTGCGATATTCCAGAGAGGGAATTCACGCTACCCCCTCCAGCTCCTGTAACCCAGGTTGCCACCACATGTCTCTGTTTTGAGAGCACAGATGCCACCTCCAAAGAGAAGCATGCTTGACCTCCTCTCTGAAGGGACCCATATCTCACCTCTCTTACAATTTTCTGTTTCAAGACGTCCTTCATAGCACCCATCACTACTGAACGTTCTTTGTTTACTGGTTTACAGGACGTTTCCTCCCACGAAGATTTAGGCAGCATCATGAGCAGATGGACCTCATCTGTGTTCGTTTACTGCTGTATCCTTGGTGCTTAGAAAAGTGTTCGGCACATACTAGGCGATCAGTAAATATTCACTGAAGAAATGAATATACCGTTCCTTTTTAAAACTTGGGTGAAATTTGAGAAAGTAAAATAACATCCCTTCTGAGGCTCAATCCAGTGGAATATTATTGTTCATTTGTCAGAAAATATTGACTAGTTTATACCTCATTGCAGTAGCATACATTCAAAAAGGTATAATGATATTAAATTAGGGAAGACATCTAGAACATTCTTCAGGTATGATACAGAGGGGTTAAGGAAAGTTGCTCTCTGACTCATATGTCAAATTCAGTGCTTAGCACCTGAGAACCAGAAAAATGGAACGATGAACTGGAGGACCGTCTAACTTGCTAGTGGTGTTACACTGTCAAAACCGCAGACAGTGTGCAAACATGCATTTTTAGTACATTCCAGTATTTCTTTTTTAAATGAAAACATGAAAAGAGAGGCTGGAGACCAAATCTTATTATGAGAAAAGGAAGGGAATAAAAACAGTTTCTCAGATTTTTTTTTTTT
>NW_007727491.1:299307-319406 GCF_000696425.1 Galeopterus variegatus | reverse complement strand
ATTTTTAGTACATTCCAGTATTTCTTTTTTAAATGAAAACATGAAAAGAGAGGCTGGAGACCAAATCTTATTATGAGAAAAGGAAGGGAATAAAAACAGTTTCTCAGATTTTTTTTTTTTGAAAAAAAATCTTCATATAGGAAAAAAATGTGCCATTGTCATATAAGTGTCACTGGTATTACCACAAATGTGTTTTATAAATTAATTTTAATTTTAGGAGATAGTAGAAATTTCTATGCTCAAAATATCATTTTATTAATAATTTAGACAAAATAGAAGAGAACCGTGATCTGTCTAAATCACACAGGTGCAATGATACTTCAGAGCTTTAGCCTTTAAAAAATAGGGAAACGTCATTGAGGTCTTTGTGAGATAATTCAATTATGTGGTTATTTCCTAGAGCAGCTGGAGCTTTGGCCTTCAAAGTCTGTATTTCTCCTGCCATGGCTCTATGTGAATTGCAGTATTATTACCACAATATTAGTTCTCTGTGCAAAAATGTTAAGCATTTCATGAGATGCTGAGAATCATGGTGTGTTGGGTGCCCTGCCATGAGTGTTCACATGTGTCCTGGTCCTGCCTTATAAGGAAGCCTCACGGAGCTCTAGGGAACATTCTAGACCTAAGAAGCAGAGAGTGAGGAATAGCCAGAGAGAGGATTAATATATTTTGAAGAAGTTGAGGCCTTGGTTCTTCTAAACTCTGTTTAAGGATTACCTTTTCCATGAGGCTTCTGTGGATTCTTGTTTCTAGGATAAATGAACATTTAACTTGATTAAGCCATAGCACCTCCTCCAGCCATGATTTGAACTTGGTTGTTTGGGATGCTTTCCAAGACAACTGTCCCTAGAAGAAAACCCTGGCACCGTGATTCATTTCCATCAATAAGTTTTGAACTTTCAGGCAAAAAAGAATCCTTCCACCCTGCCCCCATCGGCAAATTTACTGTTTGTATAGTTTGGATATTTTACTGTTCCTTGCCCATCCAATACAGGCTTGATCTAAGGTCAGCCAGACCCCTGTGTTGAGATGCATCACTTGGCCAGCATCCCTGCAACCCTGTGAAATCACTGGACCCAGGGAGCCAGCCTCCGTAACTCCCAGGGAACCTCTTCATAACGGTAAGTGACCCCTGATTTCAGGTGTCTGTGTTGAGATGCATCACTTGGCCAGCATCCCTGCAACCCTGTGAAATCACTGGACCCAGGCAGCCAGCCTCCATAACTCCCAGGGAACCTCTTCATAACGGTAAGTGACCCCTGATTTCAGGTGGGTGTATGTTCACGTGAAACCAGGTCTTGCCGGCTCTTGATATAACTCGTGTTTTCACTTTTGGATTCAAATTGGATTTTCACTGTTTGACTCGCGTTTGGTTTCTTACTCTGCTTTCCCTTTAGATCTTGTGACCACTGAATCCTATCAAGCGCTGGTCTACCACTTGCTCAGGTGTTCCCCGTTCATAACAACCTGATCTGGTCCTAACTGGGAAAATGTTACAGCCATTGTGGAATCCCCAATAGGGCACATAGTTTTGCTCAATAAATGTTTCTTGTTGACTTGACTGATTTTATCTTACTCACCTCCACTTCACATGGCTCAGCTGGTTCTGGGCTCCAGGCCCTGCATTTTATCAAACTCTGGACAGGGTTTCCATGCTGATAGTGCTGCTCTCACCCCCTGCCTCGTCCTACTTTTTCAGGTCTGTCTTCTGCAGCAACAGCCTGCTGCCACCTTTTTCTTCTTGCTCACAATGAACCAAGTGGGTTTAATCCAGGGAACTCACCCACATTCCAGTAGGAATTTCCTTCTTACAGATGGGAATCCGGCTTTTTCTTTCGAGATTAAAATACAGATGGTAGGCAGATATTTTTCACTATTAGGCGAAAATGAAAAAGAAGTCTCTCTCTTTTAAATACTTACAATATAAAAAGGTGTAATTTCAGAAGCATTAAGATCGTATTAATAAATGTTTAATATTCTTTTATAATTCATTCATTACTTGTAGATGAACATTAGTTGAGTTGATGACTTTAAATATAGGCAAGATAGGAGTTATAAATCTAAAAATTAAAATGTGCAGAAACAATGAAGACAATCATCAATTGGTTAATGTATTTTCTGTTATAATTCCTGAAATGAAGCACCTCATACCTGATGCCTAATTCCTATTAAAGGTTTTTAATATGGATATTACACTTCATTATAAGTTACTAAATAATAATTCACTTCTACCTATTTTTAAATTTAAATCCTAGAATTGAACTATAATCTTTGCTAATTATGATGTATATGCTTGGAAATAGCATTAGAATTGTGATGGTGTAAAATGATTAAAAAATTGTTTAAAATGGTATGAACTAAAACATTCCCCAGAATCTATCATTTGTCAAAGAGATGTTCTTATAACTAAACAGGGGCCATAACTTATATGTTATAGGGGCTTGTCAAAAAAAGTGAATTAGAACCCAAATATTTGGCCATAGGGGTCTGACATTGAGCCATAGGAGGTGGTGAGGATTATGACAGATTAGAGAATAAATAACTTGCTTAAGAGCATGGGACTTAACTTAAAAATAAAAAGACCTGTGGTGCTGGCTAAACAAGCATATATGAGAAACAGGTACAGCAGACTAGCAGGTCACCAGCTTGCAAAAGATTTGATCATATTTTTCAATCTACAAATAGTATACATTTAAAATATAAATATTTAAGACAAGTTCTAGCTAAAACAATAGTTTTAAATAATGCTGAATTTGAGAAGGTAATGAAATAATCATCAGATTTTGTTGAATAACTAGCTAAGAGTAAAGACCTGATCATGTCACCTGATCACAAATCTCAGTTTTATTATGCAGACTGTGTTGAGGTGCCTTGTGCCCAGGAATGAGGCTCAATGCTGGTGTCCCTGCTAAACATACAAACTCCTGACTCACAGGGCAGTGCTGGGCTCATGAAGGGCAGCCCTCGTGTGCCTTGGGCTTGATCAAGGGAGTAGGGTGTGTACGACTATAATTCTCAGGAAAAGAGACTTCTCTGTTCTCTCCCATTTTCCCTGGGGAAAGAGCTTAACTCTGAGTTTATGCAT
Source organism: Galeopterus variegatus (assembly GCF_000696425.1). Classification (NCBI taxonomy): domain Eukaryota; kingdom Metazoa; phylum Chordata; class Mammalia; order Dermoptera; family Cynocephalidae; genus Galeopterus; species Galeopterus variegatus. Next base: position 316,321 of record NW_007727491.1, on the reverse strand, counting down.
ATTATCGATATTTGTAGGAGTAGTTAGAGTATTATATCTTTATTTGTGCAACAAACAAAAATAATCATATTAGTTCTGCAGAGCTGAAGAGTAACTTAAAAATGTGTGTCTTTGTGAGTAAGAGATAGATATTGATTGATTGATTTGAGCTTACTGTTAATATTTGTCCAAGTAAAAGCATTGTATTTCAGAGGGAATTTTGTGAGAAGCAATAAAATGATCTAAAAAAATCTCATAATATAGTCAGTGTGGAAGTAAATAATTTATTAGTAACACCACATTTTGTGTGATCAGAATTTTCTCCAGTTTCGTCCGTGCACAATAGCTCTTCAAGTACTGAGTAACTGATGCAGTATAAATACCCTGCTGAAGGTTAAATAATCAACATCCATTCATTGCCTCCATTTTCCAGAGTTAGTTAAAAGGAAAAATTGGCGGAAAAACAGAGTGGAATTCAATTGCTAACAGGTAATATTGAATAATGATGTGAGTTTCAGTAGTGTTTTATGAAAATTGCCTCCATTTTCCAGAGTTAGTTAAAAGGAAAAATTGGCGGAAAAACAGAGTGGAATTCAAATTGCTAACAGGTAATATTGAATAATGATGTGAGTTTCAGTAGTGTTTTATGAAAATGAGAGAGAGAGAGAGAGAGACAGAGACAGAGTATAAGAAAGGTATTAGAAGCATGTGTTGGTGCAAACAGATTAGAAACTAAATAGTTATTCCTTCAATACATCTTTTGAGTTTGAGCTGCTTTGTGGAGAGAGGAAAATGGAAGAGGAAGCATCCTACACATTTTGGGGATAGGAGATCCTCACATCCTGCAGTTCCCATGGCCAGAAAGGAGCCATTGGGAAGGCTGGGAATGCTTACTATGGTGTTCTCAGCTCTCTGCTTCCAGCTGCTGAGTTCCTGGTGAAGATTAATAATAATAGCATTAAGTTATTTCATATATAGCTAAAGCCTGGAGCCAGCCTGCCTGGGGTCCAGCCCTGGCTCTGCATATAATGGTGGGTGCTTCTGAGCAGCATGCTGACCTCTCCTTGGCTCCGTTTCCTGATCTGTAACATGGGATGAGAAGAGCATGGTTGTTGTGAGGATTTAATAAAAGTGCGATCACATAGTAATCACTCATTAAATGTTAGCTAATATCACTATACTTTTTGGGTATACACTTGCTTATCTTTATCTATTGAAAGTACCATTTATTATCAGACATTCATCACATGTATCTTCCAATTCCTTGGCCAGTTTAAGAACTACTTTCCTTTCACTCTAGTAGTGTGCTCATTTAGATTAGAATCCCCAAATCTTGCTGGTTTTGGATAACATGGGACTAGCTCAGTAGAAGTCTTGTGAGTAGTTCTTACATCTTCTCCTCTTGTGATTTTCTTTTTTTTTTTTCCTTTTTGTCTTTTTTCGTGTCCGGCAATGGATCGCAACCATCAGTGTCGCGCCCGTACCGGACCGGGGACCCGCAACGGGATCGCAACCCTCGGTGTTGCGCCCACACCTCACTCAGCCAGTGAGCGGGAACCGGTCTGTATGTGGGATCCGAACCCTCGGCGGGAGCGCCACCGCGCTTCCCAAGCGGCGCACTGTAGCAGTGCGCCACCGGGCCGGCCCTCCTCTTGTGATTTTCTTTGGGATTTCTCTCAGTCTTTGCTACGGCTGTTGAATTTTTCCTACACATCTCATTTCTTCCTGAAGTCAAAGGCAATACCAGGGGACGAGGTTCTTAGCTATTTTGCTCTGACAATGGTGATGACAAAGTGACTTTTAACACTTTGCAAAGTAACCTGAGAGGAAGGATTGTGCTATGCTGGCTTAATAGTGCTCAGGAGAACATGCTGTAATGTGAGCAGCCTGGCTTTATTCCAAGAAGATAAGATTGGCTTCAGAATGTCATCTCTTCAGCAGCCTGAAAGTACAGCTTCACTAGAATGACAATCAGAGTGTACCTTCAGGGGTCTTTGCTGGNCCTCGGCAGGAGTGCCACCGCGCTTCCCAAGCGGCGCACTGTAGCAGTGCGCCACCGGGCCAGCCCTCCTCTTGTGATTTTCTTTGGGATTTCTCTCAGTCTTTGCTACGGCTGTTGAATTTTTCCTACACATCTCATTTCTTCCTGAAATCAAAGGCAATACCAGGGGACGAGGTTCTTAGCTATTTTGCTCTGACAATGGTGATGACAAAGTGACTTTTAACACTTTGCAAAGTAACCTGAGAGGAAGGATTGTGCTATGCTGGCTTAATAATGCTCAGGAGAACATGCTGTAATGTGAGCAGCCTGGCTTTATTCCAAGAAGATAAGATTGGCTTCAGAATGTCATCTCTTCAGTGGCCTGAAAGTACAGCTTCACTAGAATGACAATCAGAGTGTACCTTCAGGGGTCTTTGCTGGAATGTCACTGGTTCAGTCTGGCGAGTGGGGGAGGGTCTCGAGAACTTAGATGTGGGCATTGGAAATGAGCATAGTAGTGGGCGGAAGTGGAGGGTAAGAGGCTCCTAGATTTTGAAGCATTTTTTAAAGGAAAGATGACAACTCTTCTTTTTACCTAGTGCTTGTCCTGAATAGTGTGTGTGGGAAGGAGAAATGTTTGGCAAAGTCTAAGAATGAGTCCTGTGTCTCATCCCAGTGTAATATGGGTGCTCTTGATGGGTACATTTTCCTTGTTTAATTAGACAATTACTCCATCTATTCAGTTCCAGCTCTTGTGTCATCAGCATTTTAGGTAGAGCCATAGAAGAGATAATTGGAGAAGTGGCCATTTTCATTTTTCTACATTGTCTAAGATCCAAGACCTTGAGACAATTTATTTCAAGTGACTTCTCAGATTCTTAGGTCTGCATTTGTCACTGGCAGGTCCCCACCCTGTCAGTGAGGTGAACTTATTCTTTCCCCCTGCCTGCTCCTTCACCACTGTCCTTCCTTTCACTTAATTAATTAGGGAGTATAGAAAGTGGTTTAATTATATAATGCATCGAAAGTTATTGGATGTGGACAGTCTATGTATAATTTTAGAACATATTATTTTAGGTGATAGTTAGATCATCTTTGAGCCAGGATAGAGTTGAGAAGAATTGGCAGCTAAAGCTCTCAATTGAAAATGGCTACAGGACAAATGTAGGTGAAATTAGCTTATTGCTAGTAAAGGAGGCTCAAGGAACTAAAATGTAAAGGGGGGTCCAGTGAGGTTTAAGGAAGCCCAACATATCATGAAAGCTGGATAACTGGAAACCTTAGTTCCTTCTATAAATTCTGCTGGATATTTGAGCACCCCAGTTTATTTCTCTGAATAAGATCTCATGTTTTGACAGTTTTTGTGACTATGGCTTTCTGAAAGAATGTATAATTTATACTTACCAATATTAAAGACTATACTATAGATACTTATCAAAGTATTTAACCAAAAGGGCTGGTTCTATAATGGTACTAGTAAATCATGTCATAGGACCTGGTAAACTAGTAAAAAAAGTAATGAGAAAAAGGAGTTTTGATCATAAAATTATAGAATTTCCAGAATGTTCTATCAGAGCTAGGATTCGTCTGAGTGCAGGTGGTTGAGCCAGGTATGCTTGTCGTTCTCCTCTCTATACTTTTTAGCCTGAGCTATTCTGATTCTGAGAGGAGACTCCTGCTCACTGTTTGTGCCAGGTGGATTTCTGTATCAGCTGGGGCTCCTGAAACTGACCCGTTGGCATCTTCTTTGTCAGTGAAGAGCTCATAACAGCTGTCCTAAAAGCAGTAGGAAGCTGGCTCCTGATCAACAGAAGGATTTCAGAATCCATCAGTTTGAAATAAGTGTCCATATGCAGAGATCAGAATGATGGTTCAACAAAATCTCGGGGAAATTTGGAGTTTGGCCAGGTATTGAGTGTGCAATGGAAAGTTGAGGTGTTGGACAGTGGAACGACTCATATGCAGAGATCAGAATGATGGTTCAACAAAATCTCGGGGAAATCTGGAGTTTGGCCAGGTATTGAGTGTGCAATGGAAAGTTGAGGTGTTGGACAGTGGAACGACTGTGGTGAACAGTTAAGTTTTGTATGTTACATAGTGGCTAGGGGAGAGGCACTTGAATGTTTTCTCCACCAAGAAATAATAAATTACATCATAACACACACACATATATATATATATATATGCATCAAAACATCAGATTGTACTCCATAAGTATGTATAATTACAATGTGTCAATTAAAATTTTAAAAAAGTAAAAAATTAATAGTTAAGATGCTTGAAAAATTACTCTCACTTTTTATAAAATATGCATGATGTAGATCATATTTCCATATGATTATGTTTTCACTCTTACAAGGCCAAGATCACTAGAGCTCATGTAACCCAAAAGTGTATGGTTTATGAAAACACAAGCATTGCCATGACCCTTGGCCTCCACCTTCCACTCTCCAATTTCTGTCTTCTCACTTCTCACCCTGACCCACGTCACAATGTTTTCTTCCATTTCCCAGACCACTGCCCTAGAAATATACGCAGACTTGTGTATCTAAATTTTTTTTTTTTTTTAATTCTAGATCTTTACCATTGTCGGGAGAGTGTTTACAAAAGGTTTCTAGTTATCCTGAATGAAAGGAATTAGATCTAAATAAAGTGAAAGGTGCCTATTTTGCAGTGTGCATAGACTCTACTTGATTTGACTCTGGGACATACAACGTCAGTTGCTGCTGAAGCCCAAATTTCAGCCTATTGAAAGAAGCCTATCACTATAGAGGCACATCGTCTTCTAGGGTATCCACTAGCCTCATGTTTCTATGGAGCACCTGAAATATGATTAGCCTGAATTGAGATGTGCTTTAACTGTAAAATGACATTGGGTTTCTAGGACTTTCTATCAAAAATGGAATATAAAATATCTTACTAATAATTTTTATATTGATTGCGTGTTGAATGCTAATATGTTGGATATATTAGGTTAAATAAAATATATTGTTGAAATTTTACCTGTTTCCTTTTTACTTTTAAGATGTAGCAACTAGAAAATTACATACGTGACTTGCATCATATATATTATACTATATAGTAAATGCTATAGACTATATATTAAATGTCTTCAGGGAAGTCACAAAATATTTCTAAATGATTATAGTTCTTTTTTTTTTTTAGCAAAAACTGAAAAGAATATGACTTTTAAAGAGAGTCAGTATTGACTATTTGTTTGTGAGTTCACATGATTGGAGACAGCCTGGGAGTTAACAGGGACTGAGACCAGCAGAAAAAGGCAGCACAGAGAGCAGAGACCATCTGTTATGGTCTAGGTAATACATAAAGGCTGAATTCACGTGATAATTTAGATAATGGAGAATATTTACAATGACATCGATTCTTCCAAGTATCTAAGCTACAAAAGCCAACAAAGGAGGATTATGTTGTTGGACAGAACTCATAGGTTTTTGGATGAACTATTTTCTATTTTCATTGCTTAGATAGTCAAAAGAAGCTAATTCCGGGAGAATTGCAACCAACACCAATATCAAAGGTATTATAAGAGTCATATTTCTTCAGAAATGAAGGCTTCAAGCAGAAAAATTTAAAAAGTATAGATTGCTTCCTGGAAGCTATTTTATTAGCTATTCATGGGAGCAATTCCCTTCTGTATCATTAGTATTGGTTTCTTAAAAGATCTTCCTGGTGCTGACCAAAATTAAATTATGGAAAGGAGAATGAAGATTATCTGTCTGACATATTGGGGTTTTTCTTTAAGATCAAAATTTTTGATATCTGCTTACTATTCCGTGGAGATATGGTGTGATATCATAACACCCAAGACAAACGGCCAGATAATTGCTAGCCATGCTGATGGTTTTCAGAGTACTGAAAGAGTTCCGAAAATCAAAATGATTTGATTTTTTATTAACTTTAGCCCTCATAACATGGAGGTTTTGTTTTTCCTTCAACTTTGTTGAAGCTCAACTTAACATAGAATAAAATGTTTCCACTTTAAGTGTACAGTTGGACGAATTTGGAAAAGTAGGTACACTTAACCACCATCTCAATCGAGATATAAAACATTTCTGTCACTCCAAAAAATTCCCTGTGACCCTTAGCAAACAATCACCTAACCCCCACCCCAGACAATCTGATTCGTAACACTGCTAGGTTCATTTTGCCTTTTCTGGAACATCATATAAATGGAATCATATACTTTTTGATGTCTGGTTTCTTTAGCTCATGGTTATGTTTTTGAGATTCACCCATGGCTGTAGCATGTATCAATAGTTAATGCCTTTTGGTTGCTGAATAATATTCCACATTTTGTTTATTCATTTATTCATTGGGTTGTTTCCAGTTTGGGGCTATTATAAATAAATCTGCTGTAAATGTTCACATGCAGTTTTCTGTAGACCTAAATTTTCAAATCAATTAGGTAAATACTTAGGAGCATGTTTGCTTATTGTATGTAATAAATCTGCTGTAAATGTTCATATGCAGGTTTTGTGTAGACCTAAATTTTCAAATCAATTAGGTAAATACTTAGGAGCATGTTTGCTTATTGTATGGTAAAACCATGTTTAGTTTTGTAAGAAACTGCCAAACTGTCTTCCAGAGTGGCTGTAGGTACTGTTTTGGATTTCTACCAGCAATGAGTGAGAGTTCCAGTTGCTTCACATCCTCATCAGCACTTTGTACAGTCAGATTTAAAAAAAAAATTGAGCCATCCTAACAAGCATGTAGTGGTATCACATTGTTGTTTTAATTTTTAATTCCCTAATGACAAAATATGTCGAGAATTGTTTCATAAGATGATTAACAATTTGAATATCTTCTCTGGTGAGGTGTCTGTTCAAATCTTTCACCACTTTTTATTTGGGTTGGTTCTTTTCTTATTGCTGAATTTTGAGAGTTTTTATATGTTTTAGATATAAGTCTTTTATCAGATACGTGTTTTGCAAACATTTTTCTCCCAGTCTGTGGCTTGTCTTTTCATTCTCTTAACAGTGTCCTTCACAGAGCAGAAGTTTTAAATTTTAATAAAATCAAACCTATCAATGTTTTCTAGCATAACCTTTTAATTTCTTTAAGAATTTTTTAAACTGTATTTTCAAGTTATTTTCTCCAATATGCATCAGAATTTTCTGGTGATGTTATTAAAAATGTAAATTCTCAAGTCTCCCCACCCAGAGATTTGGATTCAGTCAATCAGAGTGAGGGCATAAAATCTGGAATTTAAGCAACCACAAGATTAGGGTACCAACTTTGCCCTTTGTCAACCTGCTATAGGTCCTTTATCGTCTTCATTAAGTGAATATTTAATCACCTCTATTTTGATTTTCTTTTTCATCCTTCTCATCTTGAGATTTCATAATCATTTAAAAGTGATGTTATTTCATTTTTGTTTTTGTTTTCTTGTGCTCCTATAACAGAATACCTGAGACCGGTAATTTATAAAGACCAGAAATTTATTTCTTACAATTCTGAAGGCTGAGAAAGTGAGAGGGCAAGAGAAAGAGAGCAGGAGGTGACAAAGCACTTGTCCTTTATAATGATGACAATTCTACACACGAGGGTGGAGCCCTCACAGCCTCCTCACCTCTTAAAGGTCCCACCTCTTAAGACTGTTAAAATGGCAATTACATTTTGACATGAGTTTTGGAGAGGACAAACATTCAAATCATAGCAGTTGTTTTTCTGTTGGGGGGCAAATAATTAAATTATTCTGAAGCCCAATAAATAGCATGTCCATGCCCTAATCCCCAGGCCCTGTGAAAAGCTGAGTGTGTGGCTGTGAGATCTTTTCCTCAGACCTTGGCAACATCAAAAGACCAGAGTGTTTAGTCTCACAAAAAAGCTCTTTGAAGATATTAAATGGGTGACTCACAGATCTTCTCAGTGAAACTTAGAGGGCCTGTAGAAAACTTAAGCATGTTGTTCTTCAGCTGTCTCAGCAGAAGCTAAAAATAGAGAGGTATTGTCTCAAAAAGATTTGTGGACATGGGCTTCTTTCTAATGGAGAAGATTCATGTGAACTACATGCAAAGCCCGCAAGGTTATGAGAGTGTTTTATCAGCAGGAGCACTGTCACATTGTACTAAAGGAGACGGAGTATGAAATGTAAGAGACTGTTGGACCCAGAAAGTCTACTGCAAAGAAGCAGGCTAACAAAACCACTCAGCTGATGATACTTAAGACTTTGGAACTGATGAGGCTTAGATAAGATTTATAAACATTGAGCTAATGCTGTAAGGGATTGAGACCCTGGAGGACTTTGAGAGGGAGTGAAAGTATTCACTCTGTGGGAAGGATGTAAATCTTTGTGGCTTAGAGTGTGGGTTGTGGTAGCCAGAATGACCACCTAAAAATGTCCACACACTAATCCCGGGGATCTGAGTGCATTATGACAACTAGGCAATACATGGCAAAAAGGAATTTCTAGATGTAATTAGGGTTACAAAAATAGGGAGATTATCCAGGTGGTTGTAAGCTAGTCCCATGAGCTCTGGAGTCAGAGACATGTTGCAGAAGGGCAAGTCAGAGAGACTTGAAGTGTCAGAGGGACTCAACCTGCCATTGCTGGAGGGGGCCCCAGGGAAATCACGAGAAGGAATGCAGCCAGTTCCTAGGAGCAAGCGTGGGCCCCTGGCTGACAGCCAGCGAGGAAACAGGGACTTCAGTCTTAAAACTGCAGGGAACTGAATCTGGCCAACGACCTGAATGGGCTTGGAATCTGATTCTTCTTCAAAGCCTCAACATTGTGAGATCTTTAGACAAAGGATCCAGCCAAGCCTACCCAGACTTCTGACCCATAGAAGCTGGGAGTTAATAATTTTGCATTGTTTTAAGCTGCTAAGTCTGTGCTAATTTGCTATAGCAGCAATAGGAAACTAATACCCATTGGATGAGGTGTAAATTGTTATGTAATATGAATCAAGAATGTGAGAACACACCTAAAGCCAATCAGAGCTGGATATCTGGGCTGGATATCGTTTTACACATAAAAAGAATGAGAAAGGACCATTTAGGGAAGGATGGGCCACAGAGACAGAACTAAAGTGGAGAGAAAGGAGAAGAAGAGAATTTGCTGTTCAATATTTGATGTTAAAAAATACTGAAAGCAAATTATTATGCATGGAATGTTATCAAAGGGTGCCTGTGTCTTTTGATATGAGAGAAAATCTTGGAATGACCTTTATTGATGAATGACCTGTATCCTGTATAAACATGAGGTTTATACTCATATTTAAGACGTTGAGATTCTTATTTATTAAATTGGAAATCATATCTCTGTTGATATATATCAACAGAGATATGATTTTTCTCATCCAGTCCTGAATATCTTAATAATTCAAATAGATAATACAGATAATTTAACAGATTGGGTTAAGCATTCTCTAGTTATAAGGGCAATTTTTACATCCATTGATTTTTGTCATGTCAGAATGGGAATGGAGTCTGGGAAACCTGGCGTCTCAAAGACTTTGAAGTGGATTAAGTTTTGAATACTTCTCATTTTCCTATTCCATTGCCCTAGTGTTGTCTGGGTTGGGGTGAGGTTTTATAGGAGCGATTTATCAAAAACGGTACATTAGTCTTCAATCATCTTTTCCTTCCTAGCGACTTATTCCATGAACTCTTAAATAAGCTGAAAATGTGAAACTTGACATCCTTCCAGTACAATTCCCTCAAATAATAAAAAGGGGGTGTGTCACTCAGCTAAAGTATGAGACCTACCATTATAAACCCAGCCAGTTGTGGTAGGATGCTGTGATTAACTGCACAGCACTCAGGTGGATCTCCTGAGATTGCCATTGTATGCAAGGTGAAGTGATTTCTCACGACTTCTGAACATTTATCCCCATACATCATCACATTGATTTATCAATCCTGAGAAGGTTAAAAGGGACATTACTCAAAACCTGGCATGGAGAGGCAGAATTGCAGCAGGCTCTTATGCCACTGAGTTTAAGTCTCTTATGGTTAGAGTTGATAGTTTTTCTAAGGTTGATAACAAACCATTTCTCCCAAGTCTCTCCTCACCAAAACTCCCAAATAAGTATGGAACTGAATTCACTTGCCAGCCCATCTTTTTCATTTCCCAGTTTCTACAAATGAGTCAATAATTGGTCCACATAAGTACAAACGTTTGTTACTGTCATTGTTAATGGTTCTCTTAGAATTAAATCCCTATTTGAAATGGAAATAACATGTCTTCATCTGCTAATATGCCTTTGGTTCTTTCTGACCACATTAACACCATTGAAATGTCTGCACATAATCAACTGTAGATGTTCTTCTCACATCAGGAATAAATTTCAGTGGCTACTGGGGAAAGTTATTTTGCTGTGCTCTTTGTAGAAGAGAGATTCTTGATGGGGAATAGCAATGCCTTGTGGACCTAGAGTTATTTTTGGATCTTAAGGGAGCCTTCAATTAGAGGAACCCATATTATGCCCTATGGTTTGAATGCACAATGGCTTTATTGATATTGTCATATTGTCGAAATTGAATACCTGTCTATACACTGTGCTGTGCGGTTTTCCTAGAGTCTCCCTCATGCAAAATCTTCATTGCTCTGCCTGGGTCCTGAAGTGCAACGAGGCTTTTTTCCTGGTTAGAATGTAAATACTCATCATATGCATGTAATGCATGTAGCTTTACTCGTTACCTGGTCTTAATATGCACAGCATTAAGGAGAATGGATTCATCAGATCATCTCCTAAAGCAAGTTTTGATAAAGGAGAGTGTGAAAAGCAGAGGGTGGTGGCTGGTGGAGCAGGAGCAACCTCTGTCGTAAAGGCCAAGTAGGGGAGGAAGGGCTGAAGACAACCGCATGTGTTTGATTATTTTTCTTGGGATTAACTCTGCCTTGAAAATGAGTATTTTCTTTCCTCTGTAGTTTATCTTCTTTTTAAAAAAAGAATAAAGCTTAATTTACAGAATGCTAAGAATGAATAAATACATGGATAAATAAATGAATGAATAAATGAATGAATGTGTCTTCGCAAGCATCAATCAGACATGATAAGAATCACCCTGATAGCATTTATTATGTATTTTTTCTTGGAAAGGAAGGAAAAGGCTTCTTTTACAATGAGCCTCTCTCTGATGTAACGGTGCAAGACAGACAGAGTTGGGGCTTTATGAGAAACATTTTCAAAGCTCAGGCTTGGGATGAACTGTCTTTCCTCTTCCTTTTTACAGCCTGTTTTTATTTCCACCTGTTGTAGTAGCTGCATGGTAGAGTAACTGGTTTTTCTCCTTAACTTAAGCTTTTATTTATTTATTTATTTTGGCTTGTCTTGTTTCTGTTCCTTACAGGCTTCTAAATTTCCTCTTCTACAATGCTGGGCATGTGAGCCATGGCAGGCTGTGGTGCTGTATCTAGAACAAAGCATCTAGCTTTATTTCCAGACTATAAGAGGGGTCTTCAGAAAGGTCATGGAAGGGTTAGTATTATCTTTTAATTCAATTTTACCGTGAACTTTTTGATGTACTCTTGTAATCTGTAAGCTAAATTGATGCCCAGTTTTTCTCAACTGAAATATAAAGGTGAACTTTCAACTTCTGTTTATCTGAACTGTAAAGAGCCAGACTCATATGTAATTAGTATTTTTCAATTAACTTTTTATTTTTAAAAGTTAAGGATTTCCTCCTCCCCCCCTAAGTTATATCCAGAGGATTGCCTGTTATTGGTAAAGATTTAGAACTTATAAATATTTTGATAAAGATTCAGAACTATAAAGTTCTAAAAACTGTAAAACTGTAAAGTGGAGGTAAAGATTTAGAACTATAGAACTTAAATATTGCTATGAATGATTACAAAGCCTTTAAGAGGCACCACAGATATAAATTACCTTCTAAATCATAAAAGAGAAAAGAGCTCAGTAATATAAAGATAGTATTGGGTACTTTCTTTGGAAATTGGTACATACAAGAAGTTTGCGAGACTGATAATCATTGTACACTGGGTACTGGATTTTTTTCTGTCTTCCCTTTTCTGCCTTGGACCATTCATAAAAGATTTTATGCTTCTGCAGGAAGCACTGAGGAGACTTTCAATGCTTCCTATCTCCATCCCTCCCTGTCTTCTCCCCAGGGGATGAGCAGGGACCAATTTAATTGCTGGGCCTAGTGTGCGCACGTTTCTCTCTCTCTCTCTCTCTCTCTCTCTCTCTGTATCTCTCTGTCTCTCTCTTAGCAGCCCACCTGCACGTTGAAGTTGCTCTCTCGTCCCTGTTCCCCACCCCACTCCAGAACTGATGCTGTGTCCCTGGACACTGTCCACCCCAGGGCAGCAGCCCACACCATTCTGGCCTCCGAGCTAAGCTTCCTTCTCGAATCCAGCATCACCACAAATAAAGCTGACATTTTGTCCCTGCGTCCCTTCTTTAATGGTTCCCAAACTTGAGAAAAGGTTACCACAGTTCAAACTCCAGTGAGAACATGTGGGACTATTGGATTAGTCCCCGCGGAAAGAAGAGCTTTCAGAATTTGCCTCCACTGGGACGTTGCTATGGAAACTTAAAGGAAACTTGGGGCGTTGAGCTCAAAGTCCCCCAGCGCAGGTGAGGGCCCATTTTTCAGCGGCAGACCCACACTGACCACACTTGCACAGGTTAATGGCTAACATGAAACTGCCAGTTTACTTATTGTTGATGATGTGGTGTTATCACATTTTCAGACTTGCATATGCTGAATCATCCTTGTCTCACTGGGATGAATCCCACTTGGTCACAGTGTATAATTTTTTTGAGGCGTTGCTGTAGTCTGATTGCTCTGATTGAGAACTTTTGTGACTATGTTCATCAGAGACAGTGGCCTGTAGTTTTCTTGTTTTGTTGTATCTTTGTCTGGTTTGGGTATAAAGGTGCTGCTGGCCTCATAGAGTGAGTCTGGAAGAGTGGCCTCTGTTTCAATTTTTTGGGATAGTTTGAAGAGAATAGTTATTAATTCCTCTTTAAATGTTTGGTAGAATTCAGCAGGAAAGCCATCCAGTCCTGGGCTTTGCTTTGTTGGGAGACTGCTGATTACTGTTTCAATCTTGTTGCTTGTTACTGGTCTGTTCAGGTTTTCTATTTTTTTTTTTTTTTTGGTTCAGTCTTGATAATTTGTATGTGTCCAGAAATTTATCTCTTTCCTCCAGGTTTTCAAATTTGTTGGCGTCTTACGTAATAGTCTCTAACAATTCTTTGATTTCTGTGGCGTTTGGTGTTAATGTCTCTTTTTCCATTTCTCATTTTTGTTTTTTGAGTCTTCTATCATCTTTTTTTGTTGTTGTTAACCAAGCTAATTGTTTGTTTATTTTGTTTATCTCCTCAAAAAATATTTTTTTGTTTAGTTGACCTTTTGTATCATTTTTTGGGTCTCTATATCATTTAGTTCTGCTCCAATCTTAATTATGTCTGTTTGTCTACTAATTTGGGGGATTGTTTGTTCTTGTCTTTCTAGTTCTTTGAAGTGTAGCTTTAGGTTGTTTATTTGAAATCTTCCTTTTCTTTTGATGTAAGCATTTATAGCAATAAACTTCCCTCTTCATACTGCTTTTGCAGTAGTATCCCACAGCTGTTGGTACGATGTGTCTTTATTTTTATTAGTTTTTATACATTTTTTTGATTTCCTGTTTAATTACTTCTTGGACCCATATATTGTTTAGGAGCTTGTTGTTTAATTTCCATGTGTATATATAGTTTCCAGAGTTTTGCTTGTTATTGACTTCTAGTGTTAATCCACTGTGGTCTGAAAAGGTGCTTGAAATGATTTTAATTTTTTAAAATTTGTTGAAACTTGCTTTGTGACCTAACACGTGGCCTATTCTAGGGAATGTTCTATGTGCTGATGAGAAAATTGTATATTCTGTGGTGACTGGATGAAATGTTCTGTAGATGTCTGCCATATCCAGTTGGTCTAATGTGTGCTTTAGATCCTGTTTCCCTGTTGATTTGTTGCCCAGATGATCTGCCCAGTGTTCAGAGAGGGGTGTTCAGGTCCCCAGCTATTACTATACTTGGGTATATCGGGATGCTCCTATGTTGGGTATGTGTATACTTATGATTGTTATGTCTTCTTGCCTCATAGATACTTTATCATTACATAGTGGCCATTTTTGTCTGTTTTTATGGTTTTTGGTTTAAAGTCTATTTTATCTGATATAAGAGTAGTTAGTTAATCCTGCTTGTTTTGGGTTTCCATTTCTGTGGTATATCTTTTTTCATCCCTTCACTCTTAATCTGTGAGTGTTTTTTCAGATGAGATGAGTCTCTTGTAGACATCATATAGTTGGGTCTAGCTTTTTAATCCAATCAGCCAGTCTGTCTTTTGAGTGGGGAATTTAATCCATTTATATTTAGGGTTGTTACTGAAAGGTATTGTCTTATTCCTGGCATTTTATCAATTTTCATTTGGATGTTTTGAATATCTTTTGTTTCTTTCTTTCCCTTTTATTGTTTTTCCTTGGCGTTTGTTGGTTTTTGGAGGTAGTAAGGTACATTTCTTTCTCTTTCTCCTTTGCATTTTTGTCCTACCAGTAGGTTTTGTTCTTTCTTGTGAATTAATCATACTGATGATCATTTTTTGGGTTCCAGATGCAGGATTCCCTTGAGGATTTCTTGTAGGGCTAGTTGTGTTGTGGTGAACTCTGCAGTTTTTCTCCATCTAGGAAATACATTATTTCTCCTTCATTTCTGAAGGTTGGCCTTTCTGGGAATAGTATTCTTGGCTGGCAGTTTTGTTCTTTCAGTATTTTGGATATATCAACCTATTCTCTTCTGGCCTGTGGAGTTTCTGTTGAGGCATGTGCTGTTAGTCTGACGCGGACTCCCTTGAAGCTTTTCTCTTGCTGTTTCTGGATCGTTTTTGTCTTTGAGTTTTGCTAGTTTGAACATAATGTATCTAGGAGAGTATCTTTTTGGATTGAATCTTTTGGGGGATCTTTGAGCCTCCTGAATCTGAAGGTCCATGTCTCTCCCTATATTTGGGAAGTTTTCCACTATTATTTCATTGAATATGTTCTCAATGCCTTTTACTTTCTCCTCTCTTTTAGGAAAACCTATGATTTGGATGTTTATGTGCATAAGGTTGTCTGCTATTTCTCTTAGATTTTCTTCATTTTCTAAATTATTTTTTATTTTCTTTTTGGTCTGCCTGAGTTATACTGAAGAGACTGTCTTCAAGATCAGAATTTCTTTCTTCAGCTTTCTCTAGCTTGCTGCTTAAGCTCTCAGTTGTGTTTTTTATTCCGTTGAATGATTCCTTCTGTTCCATGAGTTCTGCTACATTCTTTTTTAAAGCATTAATCTCTTTGTATGTTTCCTCATTTATATCCTGGATAGTTTTGCTTACTTCATTGTGTCATCTGTGTCTTTTTGTATCTAATTGAATTTCCTTAAGATTTTTACTCAGAATTCCTTTTCAGTCATTTCCAGGGTTTTCTACTCAATGGGGTCTGGCACTCAAGAGCTATTGTATGCCTTTGGTGAACTCATATTCCCCCCACCCCCGAGTATTTCTAGTATATATTTCTGTATTTCTGGTATCTCTGTGTTGATGTCTGGTCATCTGGTAGAGCGCTTGCTTTTTCTATTACTCTCCTTTCCTGGACGCTGCTGGTGACCCTCCTTGTGTCAATGCAGTTGAGTGGTTGGCGGTCCACCTACACATTGGTATTGACCACTAGAGCTGCTGCTGTGGTAGCAGGCTGCCCTTTTGGCAGTGGTGGCTGTGGCAGTGGTCCTGGAAGGCTGCCAACATGCTACTGGTGGCTGTAGCGGTGGTGGGCTACTCACACAATGATAGTGGCTGCCTGGCAGTGCCAGTGGTAGTGGCAATTGTGGCAGTGCTTGTTGCAGTAGCCACCTGCCTGGCTGTGGTTGCCACAGTGTCAGCCTATGTAGCCACGGTATCCATACTGACAGTGGGGTTACCTTCCGGTGGCAGCAGAAGCACTGGTGGCTGAAACTGCCTCTCTGGCAGTGTCTTTGGTGGCAGTGGAGTTACCTCATGGGCATGGCAACAATGTGGTTACCTTGTGGGGGTGGCAGTAGCGCTCCCTTGCATCTGCGGTGTCCACAGTGGCAGCAGTGCCTGCAGCTGCAGGTGTCTTTCTCTGAGGAAATTTGCTTGATATCATTCCATTGCTTGGCCTACCTCTCTTCCTGGTCTGTTTTCTCCTTCCCTACTCTCTACTGATTCTTCCTGGGGACACAAACCCTAACCTCAAGGACACTTTTATACAAATCATAATCTCAGGTTCTGATTTTGGGGAAACCAGCCTAAGTCAGACAGTACCATATTTCATTATAACAAGATTTGTCATGTCTGCAGTGAAGAGATCACCTAATATCCTTCCCCATGCCCCTAAATATCATCTACAAGCTATAAGGAATAGTAAGCCAATGCCTGAAACATTCATCTAGTTTACCTGGTGCTTAGTGTGGTTAACTAGAGTATGGAAGAGCACTGAAGCATAACACAGCATGAGGGAGGAGGGAAGAACCAGGCACATGAGGCAGTAGGAAGAGCCCAGAGCAAGGGAAGGGTCTCTCATTTCTGCTCTGCCAGGTTCTGCTGGTGAGACCCTGGGCAAGTGGATTGGTGACTGGATGTAAGTTTATTCAAATAAAAATAACAGGATTGGATTAGAAAAATTCTAAGAACTCTTTCATTTGAGAGAAAAATAAAGACTCTGAAATCAATGTTGGAGCATCGAGAGTAAATTACTGGATGTAAGTTTATTCAAATAAAAATAACAGGATTGGATTAGAAAAATTCTAAGCCCTCTTTCATTTGAGAGAAAAATAAAGACTCTGAAATCAATGTTGGAGCATCGAGAGTAAATTTTATGGCTAAACGGGGAACCCGACCTGGCACAGAGGCTGTGCCCTGGGGGAAGAGGCTCAGTCAAGGAACAGGCAGGTGTTAGGAGCCAAGCACTGGAGTCTCTGTATTAGTTTCCAGAGAAACAAACTCCAGAGGATGTGTGTGTGTGTGTGCATGTGTGAGTGTGCACACACACACACACATAGAGATGTATTTTAAGGCATTGGCTCTGGAGATTCTGGG
>NW_007727491.1:294847-298906 GCF_000696425.1 Galeopterus variegatus | reverse complement strand
GTGTGCACACACACACACACATAGAGATGTATTTTAAGGCATTGGCTCTGGAGATTCTGGGAGCTGGCAAATCCAAAATCTGCAGGGTAGGCTGGCAGGCTGGAGACACAGGCAGGAGGTGATGTTGCAGCTCAAGTCTGAAGGCCACTGCTGGCAGAACTCCCTCTTCATGGGGGACCTCAGTCTTTTCTCTTAAGGCCTTCAACTGATTGGATGAGGGTAGTCTGTTTTACTCACATTCTACTGAATTAAATGTTACTCTCATCTAAAAATACCTTCCCAGCAGCATCTAGACTGGTGTTTGACCAAGTACCTGGGTACCATGTCCCAGTCAAGTTGACACATAAAATTTCCATCAAACTGTTCTATGCTAGGGAATTGAAATCTCTGTGTGATTGGCAGGTGGTATCTGAGCTAGTCAGCTAGGCCTGGGTGGGTGCTGAGGGGTCAGGGGAGGTGTGCAGAATATGCGGATGCGAGGTGCTCACCTTGGGCTGAATTGCTTGTGTTACCCAGTGCTACTGACAGGCTAGGTGGCTGGATGGACTCCCTCAACTTGAACACTGACATTCTAAGATTCTAGGAAAAATTAGAGACTTATGTATTAATTCTAAATGTAAATAAGAGCAACTGTCAACATTAAGATCAATTTCTTTTAATGTATAATTATACATTGAAGTGCTGAAGAAATTTTCATAATTTGATTTTGGTTTCATTCACTTGCTATTAATTCCTCAAGATTAAAAAGATGAGAGAAGATTATTGTTACATAAGAGAAAACCGGTTTGGGAATGGGTTATGGGTCAAGCATTAGTGTGGTTAGTTACTAGGTACTATTTAATATCTTTGAGGTCAGTAACATATCGCCAAGGTCAGAATATTGCATAATAAGTGAATAACTGCAGGTAGGCTGGGCCAGAAAACATTGTGAATTGTTTAATTTTGTTAGTTTTTATTATGGCATCTCCATTTCCATCTTTTCTTTTTGGTGCTGCCTCAAATGTCCATCCTTTCCCTCCTCTGAACCCATGTATCCAGCTACCTCATTCCAGTTTTTGAATCTTTAAACCCCTTTCTCTCATGCCAAATTTCTCTGATCACATATTTCCTATGTTCTGACCAGCATCTTTCAAAACTGATCTTTGGGCCATCTGCACCAGAATTCTTCAGGGAGCTTGATAAAAATGTAAATTTCTGTATTTTAACACCCCATAGTTACAAATTCTCTTTTCTTTTAACTTTTTTTCCAAAGACTCAACATTTACTGTGTGTGTCCCATTTATTCATGGGGATATTTTGTTTGATGGTGAAAATGGGCTAATGTGTTCCTTTTCAAGGTTTGTAATCCAGAGGAGTGATTAATGCATTAAGTCCACTAGAAGTGGTTAAAAGTAGAAGGAAAAGAAAGTAAAAACTATATATTGAAGAAATAATCTTGGTAATATTTTTAGGATGTAGATCAAAATACACTTGTTTGAATTTCCCATTCTGAAATATATTTGACTATGCTATGCTTTCATGACATATGTATTATTTCTTTAACTCATAACATATCTTTTTCACATCTTAATAAATTGATAGACACATTGAAAATGTAATAAAAACAACACAATCACACATACACGGTACTGTTTGTTACCTTTACATTGTTTCAATTAAAGTCTCTTTTTTTCTCAATTACAAAGGCAAATATCAAGAATAATTACATAGTTACCACAGAATTTTGATTTATATCAAAACAAATAAAAATGGTAAATGATTTTCATTTAAAATAGTCACCAAAAAAAAAAAAAAAAAAAAAAAANTGTGTGTCCCATTTATTCATGGGGATATTTTGTTTGATGGTGAAAATGGGCTAATGTGTTCCTTTTCAAGGTTTGTAATCCAGAGGAGTGATTAATGCATTAAGTCCACTAGAAGTGGTTAAAAGTAGAAGGAAAAGAAAGTAAAAACTATATATTGAAGAAATAATCTTGGTAATATTTTTAGGATGTAGATCAAAATACACTTGTTTGAATTTCCCATTCTGAAATATATTTGACTATGCTATGCTTTCATGACATATGTATTATTTCTTTAACTCATAACATATCTTTTTCACATCTTAATAAATTGATAGACACATTGAAAATGTAATAAAAACAACACAATCACACATACACAGTACTGTTTGTTACCTTTACATTGTTTCAATTAAAGTCTCTTTTTTTCTCAATTACAAAGGCAAATATCAAGAATAATTACATAGTTACCACAGAATTTTGATTTATATTGAAACAAATAAAAATGGTAAATGATTTTCATTTAAAATAGTCACCAAAAAAAAAAAAAAAAAAAAAAAACCTAGGAATCAATTTAACCAAGTAGATGAAAGATCTCTACAATGAGAACTACAAATCACTGCTGAAAGAAATTAAAGAGGACACAAAAAGGTGGAAAGACATTCCATGCTCTTAGATCAGAAGAAATAACATTGTGAAAATGTCCATACTACCCAAAGCAATCTATAGGTTCAATGAAATCCCCATCAAAATACCAACGACATTCTTCACAGAAATAGTAAAAAACAGTCCTGACACTCATGGGACAACAAAAGACCCTGAATAGCCAAAGCAATCCTGATGAAAACAAAACAATTAAACAAACAAAAAATGAAGCCAGAGGCATAACACTACCTGCACTAACTACCTGACTTCAAATTATACAATGAAGCACTAGCAACCAAAACCACATGGTACTGGCATAAAAACAGACACTCAGACCAATAGAACATAATAGAGAACCCAGAAATCACCTGACATACCTACAGCCAACTGGTCTTTGACAAAAGCAAGAAGAAAGTACATTGGGGAAAAGACTACCTCTTCAATAAATGGTTCTGGAAAAACTGGACATCCCTATGGAGAAGAATGAAACTAGACCCGCACCTCTCACCGTATACCAAAATCAACCCAAAATGGATTAAAGACTTAAATATAAGACCTGAAACTAACTATAAAACTCTTAAAAGAAAACATAAGGTAAACACTTCAGGATATAGGACTGGGCAAAAACTTTATGAATAAGACCCCACAAGCACAGGCAACAAAAGAAAAATAAACAAATGGGATTAAATCAACCTAAAAGCTTCTGCAGAGCATAAGAAATAATTAATAGTGTGGAAAGACAACTTAGAGAATGGGAGAAAATACTTGCAAACTATACATCCGACAAGGGATTAATATCTAGAATATATTAGGACCACAAACAACAGTGAGAAAACAAGTAACCTAATTAAAAAATGGGCAAAGAAGCTGCGTAGAGATTTCTCATATGAAGACATACAAATAGCCAACATACGGATGAAAAAATGCTCAACAACATTCAGCATCAGGGAAATGCAAATCAAAACCAGATTGAGATATCATCTCACCCGAGTTAGACTGGGTATTATCAAAAAGACAGAGAATAACAAATGCTGACAAGGATGTGGAGAAAGGGGAACCCTCCTGCACTGTTGGTGGGACTGTAAATTAGTGTAGCCACTATGGAAAACAGCATGAAGTTTCCTCAAGCAACTACAGATAGAACTGCTATAAGATCCAATAATCCCATTGCATGGTATATATCCAAAGGAATGGAAATTATCATGTTGAAGGGATACCTGCACTCCCATGTTTATTGCAGCCCTATTTACAATAGCCAACAGTTAGAATCAACCTAAATGTCCCTCGACAGACAACTGGATAAGGAAAATGTGGTATATATACTCAGTAGAATACTACTCTGCCATAAAAAAGCATGAAATTCTTCCATTCACAACAACATGGATGAACTTAGAGAAAATTATGTTAAATGAAATATGCCAGGTACAGATAGAAAAATACTGCATGTCCTAACTCATAAGTGAGAGCTAAAATAAAGAAAAGAGGGCCGGCCCAGTGGCGCACTGCTACAGTGCGCCGCTTGGGAGTGCGGTGGTGCTCCCGCCAAGGATTTGGATCCCATATACAGACCGGCCACTCACTGGCTGAGCGAGGTGTGGGTGCAACACCGAGGGTTGCAATCCCGTTGCCGGTC
>NW_007727491.1:285129-293988 GCF_000696425.1 Galeopterus variegatus | reverse complement strand
CTGTACCCCACAAATATATATAATTAATTATCTTTCAATAAAAAAGAACTGTCAAAAAAAAATCTTTCCTGTGTTTGGAGTTGCACAGATTTCTCACCGAAAGAAGGAAATGTAGAAAACTTTCTATTTTCTGTGAAATGCTGAAATATGAATTATTTTGTCAAGATTCCCCCAGCAAAGCTCAAAATCCTCCATTGAACCTGCTGCAGTGAATCAGTCTCTTTTTTTCTCTCTCTTTCTGTTTGGGTGTTTTTTCCTGACCAGTGTGGCATTGCTGTTACATGAATTAAAGTTACTTGGGAGATTTAGGATTTAAAAAATATATCCCTTCTAAGAAATGTATATTGTAATCTGAAGTATAAATCTGATTATATCCTAGACTTTCAAATAAAACCCATGATTAAAAACCATTTGTTATTAGTTTGAAATCCCACCAGAAAGAACACAGTCTGAATTTTCAACTTAGTTATTGTCATTCATTTGGTTCCAGTGTTATTCAGTGACATAGTACTGCTGTGATATAGGGACATTCCATGCTATGGGGGCTCTTGCCTGGACTCAGCAGAAGGCTTGCTTTTCAGGAATCAGAAGACAGAAAGGGCAATGGCTTCAACATGAAGGAAGTGGAAAGTGGAATTATTGTTAGAGAAATGGGCTGTGTAAAATTGACATTCCAGCCAATCTAGATCCCAGATTATTCACACAGGTTTAAAGGTCAGTTGGAAATTATTTTTCTAGGATGTTCATTATGGAAGAACTCACTAGAAAAATATTATATTCTAATTTTTTAATTCTGTTGGCAATAAGCTGGCCTATCAGGTATCACTTAAAAACTTTTCCTTTAACTCCAATTAACAAAAATGATTCATAGCCCCAAACCTTCAAATACTTAGGTGTATCAATATTTACACTAAGCCATGTATCTGCTGCTTTTGGAGAAGAAAAAAGTACTAAAATATGATTAATAGCAAATTTTATACTGGCTTAGAAAGGCCAAACTAAACTAAAATTACATAGACTTAAGCTTTTAATATGGCACAGTAAAGATATTTCTCTGTTCTTTTTTTCTCAAAAATTATCCCCAAATACAAGGAGAAATACCATCAATGAAATTAAAAGGAACAGAACAATTCAGGTAGGCAGTGTGTGTGAGTGTTATGATAAGAAAGAGGTGGCTTTCCATGCACAACCTTGGAAAGACTCAGGAATAGAAGTCCCAGGCATTATGGCATGTAGGGCCATGGGGGCATGGTGTTCCACAGAGGTCTCAGGCACAGAGGCCTTGGTGGGAAGAGCTGAATGACAACAGGGGCATTAAATAGTTTGTACTTTGGGTGGTAAATTCCCTGTTTTGTTTTCTGCACCCAGTGCTGGAATACAGCCAGAATGTTGCTTCATTTTGGCACTGGGGGGAGAAACCACCCCAGGTCATATCATCATAAATTTCAGAACAATTATAAGAAAAAGTTCTGGAAAACTTTCAGACAGGAACGATGGATCAAAGAATCCTGAAAAGAAGACATCTGTTTTCTTAACAGTAACACTAGACTCTAGCCGATCAAGGAAGAATGCTTTCAAAATTAAAATTCTTATTTTCAGCCTAAAGTCCTAAATTTAAATAGATTGCCACTCGAGAGTGAGGGTAGAATGCTAAGATGGAAAATATGTCAAAAATTTACTTCTGGTGCACCCTTTCTCAGGAAACTACTGAAAGACGTATGAGGGAACTTCAGAAAGTTGTTGGAAAAATAGAATTGAAAGATAATATGAGTCCATCCATGAACCTTAAGAAGTACCCAAGTATTTTAGCAGAATGAAGGGGGCAGTTTAAGAAAGAGATGGACTTGGGCTATAGAAAACAGAGAATACAACATAGAAGAGCTAGGAAATGGGTTTGTCAGTGATAGGAAAACAAATTCCAGATCAACAGCCACACGGCATGCCTGGAGACCTGCCTGTCGAGATTGCAGTAAATGGAGAGAAATAAAAAGGAAATGTAATTGATGGGTTCTCTCATGCATTTGATTATGTGGAAAAATAGTGTCGAGAGGGTTTTGTACAATTGTCAAAGGATATCAAAAGACTTAGTAAATATTCAAAGACAAAGACAATGATAAATTGATGGACATATCAACTTCAGGTAAAACAAAAGTTGGCATAAAAATAGAAATATAGTCATAAGTATCTTGACTGGAAACAAACGATTGTGTGTGTTTAACAATGTATGGTAAATACTAATTGGGCTAATTCAAAATAATATAAAATAGATTGAAAGGTTAAAGAGAGAAAAAGATCATACAAGTGTACTAAAATCCTCAATTTATAAAATTTTGGATTAGTATTGTATAAAATCATCAAATCATAAGAAAAGAATTTTTGTATATTTGTATCTCTTAGAAATATCAGAGAGGCAGGAAACAGCCAGAAAGGTTGAGTGTGGTTTCTTCTGGGAAAAAAAAATGAAGTCAAAGCTCAGGAAACAAAGAATATTGCTTTTTTTTTTTTTGTAATAATCTTCTTAGGGCTATGTAACTATTTAATGTTTAAAATTATTAGTGAGTAATACTTTTAATAAAACAAACATTAAGAAAAAATAAAGTTAAAAAAATCAACCCGACATTTCCAACACCTCAAGATGCCCCATCAGGGCTGGGTTCAGGAACAAAGAATTACCTGGTCAAAGTCTGAAGTCACATCCCTGTGTGGGATCCGGAATCAGTATGAGTGACTTTATTACATTGGGCCATATTGAACAGTAATGTTCAGTAATAATGCAAACAAATCCTAAAGATTACCCCAGTTACGATTACACATTAGGAATCCTTTATTGTGAATTGCTTATCAGTTTGGTTTTAGCCACCATGTGAGCCTAGAAGAGAGATAAGCTTTGTTGTGAGAGAAAAAGTAAGGTCTGCACCTCAAGGAAATGTTCCAGAGGATTAATAGTCCCTGGTGGTTTGGTCTGTCAGGGACAGAGGAAGCATCGAGTGCTTCAGGGGCTTCAATAAAATGCAGAAATGGGAAGGGGGTGGTGAGAGGATATGGGAGAATAAAGGGAAGACTCCTGGATTCAGACTTCAAATGATCATGGGAATGTACTGAAGAGTCCAAAGTTTAAAGCAAATTCTATTTTTTAATTAAAGAATGATCTAGATAGATATTCTGTGGTCCAGCTTTTACTGCGTGTTAAATTGATTTTTTTTTCCCTCTGCAAGAATATATTTCTCATTACCCTTGCTGAATTTAGACCTTTCAGATAGGATTGGATTTTTGTTACTTCAAATTAGAATCTATAATTTTTCCTATAAAACATGAAAAGAATATATACGGGTAAGAATCTATTACCTTCCCCCATCAAGTGTTCCATGTTTGCTGGAAGGCAAAGGTTCTAAACAGGAGGGGATCAATAGACAGCCTATATTTGTCTTCTCTACCTGGAGTGCCCACAGCTCTTGTGATGTGAATGTCTACTGGATATCAGAAGCAAGAACAATATTGCCATCTGTTTATGTGTGGGTCACCAGCCAGCAGATGGTAAACAACTTGGATAGGGTTGCTTTTCTATTTTGAGATTTACTGAAAAAAAGGGAGTTCATATTTTTTCTCTCTCTAATACTGGAAAAACACTTTTCATTTTCAAATAGTGTTGAAGTTCTAGAAAGCACTTCTTTTATACTTTAAATCAAAAGACACTTTTTGTGTCTGTACATACCTGCTGGTATTGGAGGGCTGTACAAATTTGTCCACAGGTGGTTAGGTTTGGGGGTGGGGGGAGAGCGCTCATATGTAGAAGTCTGCTGATGCCTATGGAAGGTCATAGGCAGAAAGGCTGGCACTCAGGGTAGCCTCTGTAACACACATATTTGTGGCCATTTTCTGTGAAAAGACTGGTGAGGGCCATGCCCTGGTGTCTCTGTTCTGTCCTAGGGATGGGTTGGTAGTCTTGACGAGGAAAAATTGACTCACAAATGTGAACAGCACCGTTTCTCACTTTGTTTATCCCAATGTTCTTGGCTTCCCAGCTGGTGAACACAGATATTTAAAACTTGATTTCCTAAGACCCAACCTCCCCCATGCCTGACTGTGAGGAATCTTGTCTTTTATATGGCTCTGAGCATCCCCCGAGACTTATCTGTGTTCAAAAGAAATCTGTCCTAAGCTTCAGGCTCATTTCCATGAGGAATCATACCCTTGTCACCTGCAGGTTCATCACTCTTGTGAAGTGAAAATTCTCTTTTACATTATGATCTCTTATGGGTAGAGGAGAGTATGGGCTGACCTCCAAAGGAGTGAGCATTCCGTAAGTAGCTCTTTCACATACCACTCTGTATGGCCAGCTAAGTCCAAGTTTTAAGCATCCTACAAAGTAATATTCTGAATAAGCCACCCAGTCTTGATAGTGTGGATTGACACAAGTGCCTCTGTCACCAAGGCTGCAATGAGAACTACAGCTTCACAGGAATGCAGAATCAGTGGTACCCAGGCCAGCCAGCAGGTCTAGTGGGATCACAGCTTTGATCCAGCCGACTACTTCTGCCACCCTGAATGCCACTGCTGCCATTAATCCTGTGACCTCTGGTTTAGTGTCTCCAATGATCCTTCCAAGCTATAATACTTCCATGATGGGAGAAGAATCCTCTTCTATATTAACTTAATCAAGGTACGTCCCACAATGACTTTTCTTAGGTCCATACAGTTCCCTCATCCCCTGTGCCTAGACATGCTCTGCTAAAATGAATGGATCAGGACAAGCTGGTATCTCTGTACCCCAAGTAAACTCTTGCCCTTGTGTTCTCAAGATCTCTTGATTCACAGTAAGTTTTATGGTGAGAGAGAGACCCTGTTATACCTCTGCAATATGGCTTCAGCTGTCCCCAGCCTCTCATGTCTGACAATCATGTCTCTGTATATCTAAATGCCAAACTCCAGTGATAGACTTCCATACATAAACCTAAGTGTCCAGCTCAAAATCAGAAATATGTGTGTGTGTGTGTGTGTGTGTATAAGTCATATATATACACACACTGAGGAGTATAACCCAATTCTGCTGCTGGAAACATCCAAATCCAATCCAAATGGATTGTGGAAGGCAGCATGATGTATACTTGCTTTCATGGAAAAGGGAGGAGAATAATTATGGTCTCATTTTGTCAGAAAACATGAGTTCCAAGTAATTCTCATGCCACTATTAAGATAACAAAATTGTCACCTTGTTATGTCAACCTTTGCATAACAGTTTATTGTTTGTAAAGCTGCAGAAGAAACATAACCATTCCTCCCTAAATTCAGACTTATAAAATTTCACCAGTCTAATGTCATGATTTCTGTTGCCTTTTTTCCCAAACTTCTTTCTATTTAACTATCTTTCTGCTTTTTGACACAAATGCCAAGTTATTCTGATGTTACCTTTTTGTTAAATCTAATCTGCAACATCCCCAGGGTAGACCTGCATTGATTAATAATCAAGATGTTCATTCCCTTTCACACACACAAAAAGACTCTCAATACTACTACTAAATTTAGGTAGAGTCAGGCATGGGTTAGGAAGGTTGGTGCCTGAGGCAGTCACTCTCTAACTGCCTCCTCTAAATATATTGTAACTGATTAATGGGTTATCTCTGTGAACAAAACTGATTATCTCTGTTTAAATATGTTTGGTATTGTTACATAATTTAAAAATATGCCCAAAGAATAAGTCTTGCTCCATTACAAAGCTAACTCACAACCTTCTTTTCCTTCCCCTTTCCCCTTGAAATATGTCTGTAGAGTTACGAGCTTTTAAGGATCAACCTCAGCATGTAAATGCATTTGTAATGAATATAATTTCTTGCTCTGGATATGAACTTGCTCAGCAACTGAGGATAACATTTACTGAAGGTTAATGCAGGAAATAGTGGTCCTTATATTGAACGTTGAAAGATACAGTCTAGGGTGATGAAAATTGGTTTGCTTTATGGAATTTAAATGAATTTCAATCTAAGTACCTCCTGACTGAAAATGAAGCAAATTATTTCTATGACAGTTTAGAAACATGTTTGTCATTGTGAACTGTGGTGGCACATGCCTATCTTGGGATTTTTAAGGAAATTGTGTCGGGATAATTCCTGGGGAATTGTGGAAGAGCTGTCTGAACATTATGCATAGTTTAATACAAAGACATTTCTTAGGCTCTGAGCACGTGGTGGAGGCTAAAGAATCACAGCAAAGTAAAATAAACCCTATGCTACAACCCGGCTCATAAAAGGAAACACCATAAACAGCTCAGTGGTGCAGGGAAAAAGCAAGAATGCTTGAGAGCCTGGTTCTTCTCCTTGTCTCATTTCTTACTTTTTGTGTGCTTTTAGGCAACTTATTTAACTTCTCTGAACTCAGTTTCACCACCTGTGAACAGCTCATCTTTTTGCTCATTTGTGATTTTTTTTTTTTCAGGGACAGAGTTTCTTGCTTTTGAGGTAGCAAGACATAATGCTTTTTCTTTATACTTAGTGGTGTTTTTTTTTAGGTTTGTTTAAGAAATTTTTTCTTGGGTATATATAAGTCATGATGAGGAAATCCTCATATATTATCTTCTAAAAGCTTTAATGTTTTGCTTTTTATGTAAAATCTATATTCAATTTGGAGTTAATCTCTGGGTAAATTGTGGATAAAAATTAATTTATTTTTTCCGTATGCATATGCAACTGTCACAACATGTGCTTTAGACCATTTTGTGCTGCTATCACAGAATACCTGAGACAGGGTAATTTACAATAAACAGAAATTTATTGGCTCATGGTCCGGAGGCTGAGCAATCCAAAATTGAGGGCCTGGCATCTGGCAAAGTCCTTCTTGTTGTGCTGTTCCATGATGAAAGCGCAAAGAGGGTAAGAGAGAAACAAAAAGAGAGTGAACTTGTTCTTTTCTAAGGAAACCACTCCTGAGAGAACAGATCTGCTCATTTGATGACAGTGTTAATCTGTTCATGAGGGCAGTACCCTCATGGTCTAATCACCTTTTAAAGGTCCCACCTCTTAATACCATTGCAATGGCAATTAAATTTCAATATGAGTTTGGGAGGGGACAAACATTTCAGCCATAGCAGCTCCAGTTCTTGATTTAAAGATAGATTTATTGCAGGTCTGTCCTTCATCACACCATTCTGAAGTGAATCCTCAGGCACGCATCAAATGGTCATGCAGGGTTGGGACTGATGCTGAGCTCTGTATTCTCATCCGCAGCCTACTTTAGCATCAAAATAATAACTGATGCAATTATCATCGATATTAAAATTGCAATATTAGAACCGCTGCAATTCTTCATTGGTATCGTACTCTTAACAAATCTTGATATATGGCATTGCAAGACCACCCTTCTCGGTTTTTTTTTGTTTATTGATTTAATCATTTCACTAGATTCTGGAGACACGATGAAAAAGAGAGACTTGGACCTCCATCTTCATGGAGCTTATAGGGTCCAGTGTGTGAGAGAGGATCTCAGGCAATTAGAATGCAGTGTAACAAGTGTCATCCCAGGGGAGGGACATTGTGCTCTGATAGTGCACAGGAGAGGTCCCTAACCTCATCCTGTCTCTGTGTAGGGAAATAGGTGGACCAAGTTAAGTCTCCTAGTTCAGCAAAGACAGTGAGAAGGTGTCCCAAGAAATGGGAACAGCAAACTCAGAAGCCTGAAAGCAACAGAGAATGGGTTTTTTTTGAGGAACTGAATGAATTTCAGTATGGCTAGAGCATGGAATATATTGGGGTTGGTGGCTGAAATGGAGGAAGTGGTGAGAAAACAGGCCGTGGAGGCAGCAGGGCTACATCTGAATGGTCTTTATGAGCCGAGAAAGGAAATTTAAACTTTAGAGTGGTGCATAACTAGGAAAGATTTTAAGTAGAAGAGCGACACAATTAGAATTGAGTTTTAAAAGCTCATTCTTTCATTCTCTCTATGCAATTCTTCCAACATTTGAAGACAACTAATATTTCATAATGGAGTGCTATAGTTTTCTCTGTGGGGAAAGTTTATGTCTTTTGTTATTGCTAAATGTTTGATACTTTTGATATCATAAAACACTTTTTAGGAGAAATGTGTCCTACATACAAAAAAGTGCATAAGTCAGTAGTGTAAAGTTTGATGAATTTTCACCAGGTGAACGTTTATATAATCACCATCAAGACCCAGAAGATTCCTTGTGCTTTTCCCTGATCATTAGCCCATTCCTCTTCCCAAAGGTGACCTCTTTGGCCAATTCGGTTAGCTTTTTGGATTGTTAGTACCCTTCCAGAGGCCTTCTAGCCAAATTCTCACATGGATATGGTAGGATTTATTGGCCAGATCAAATTTCAGCACTAGGTATGCATTTTTCCTCAAAAACAAATTCANGATTTATTGGCCAGATCAAATTTCAGCACTAGGTATGCATTTTTCCTCAAAAACAAATTCACAGAGTAATGGTATGATATATAAAAATAGTTTTGGGATATGACTGCCAAGGCTGGTGCTAAGAGCCAACACAGCAGCAGCTGGGACCGGAAGTGGAATGAATTGCTGTGTAGGAACATTTCCTGCTTAGCACCGCAGGGCCGGTTGGATGCCAGGAGCCAGCAGAGCGACCTGAAGCACAGGACGTGGAGCCAGACAACATGGCACAGGGGTGGAAAGGTGCATGCGCACCCTCCCGCCCGTGCACCTCTCAGTCATGCCAATTACAGCGGTTGTTCCTTTCCTCTTTTCCATGTGGAAAAAAATGTGTCTCTCTACTTGTATCTTCCAACATCATTTTTAAACCTAATTCTGTCTTCATTTCTGATCTAGTTTTTCTTCACTTCAGATAAAAAAAGAAAGATATTGATAACTTAAGAACAAAGAATGATTTCC
>NW_007727491.1:256724-285071 GCF_000696425.1 Galeopterus variegatus | reverse complement strand
CTAGTTTTTCTTCACTTCAGATAAAAAAAGAAAGATATTGATAACTTAAGAACAAAGAATGACTTCCTAGATAGAGTGGCTTGAAAAAGTGAAAGGGGATACTACTCTGTTGTATCTGGTTTATTTGTCTAGAAAAAAAAGTTTTCATGTGCTTCTATTCTAACCCTTTGTTGGTTTGCTTTCACTCACTACTTTTGTTTGAACTAAATGTTACATTGAGTCAGAGAAAATGTTTAAACTGTAACTTGCTGCCTAAGTTTGTGTAATATCTTAGATGTTGTTCTCCAAAACAATTGTTTCCATGTGGTTGAGATCTACTCTCTATATTATTGTGAGACAAACTCATTAAGGGATATGGTATAAGCTATACTGAGTAACATAAAAAAAATTTTAGATGTTCCATCCAATCTCACTTAATATTGCAACTTATTTACCTCTATAGGTTTGGGCAAATGATTTCCTTAATTATCTGCTATAATTGCACATCACACTAAGCAAGATCTCTTTAAAAGCAATCACCGTAGGCAGCTACATGCTTCTCAGGAGATGTTTCAGCTCAAACCGTGACAGAGAGAACTTCCAAAATGACCCTCAGAATGTCAACACAGTCTTATGAATATTCTGGAAACAGTAAATATTCATCATCAGAGAGCGAATTTGAGGTCTGGAAAGACTGTCTCGAGGGATAACAATAAAACCAACTGCATTGAATAATGAGACCAATCAAGCCAGACAGAATTGTTTTGTATTGGTAAAGCAGGTAAATAAAAGTAATGAAACTGATGTTTTTATTATGTGCTTTGTGTACTCTTTCATGAAGAAATTTTTCTAAGCTAATTTTTAAATACATTTAGAACAATAACAGCCTCATTTGAATGACTATGTAGTTTCCACAATGAGTATTCTAAAGGATACCTATTCAGATATGTACTCCATTTAGAAAAACTGTTTCGCATAGTTTCATACTGTGTGCTGGGAGAATGAAACAAGATCTGCAGAATTGACAAGCACTGTATGTCACTTGAAATGCCATTTTGCAAGTGTTTTTCTAACTGGTTATTTTTATCGGTGACCCACTGTTTCAGCTGAATTCTATGTATTCTGCTTGTACAAATCTTGAACAGTACCATTAGCTCAGCATTTTGGTAGGGGCTTCCCCCACCCCCCCAACCCTTTGAGTGCCTTCTGAACATGTGAGAAATAAAAACTCTCACGTTGAGAAGAGACATTAAAAACAGCTTTCAAAACTCTCTTACATAAGCGATGGCCTTTTTAGTAAAATCAACAGAAGCATTTCAGGGAAGTCTAAACATCGTGATCTCAAATTAAAGACAGATCTCTATCAAGGGAAATCTGACTCTGAGGACATTACAATTAATTAAAATGTCACATTTTCTCTTACAGAGATAGTATATTGGGATGTTGGGATGTGAGGTCTCCAACATTAATGGGTTAAGACTCTCAGCAAACATTACAATTAATTAAAATGTCACATTTTCTCTTACAGCGATAGTATATTGGGATGTTGGGATGTGAGGTCTCCAACATTAATGGGTTAAGACTCTCAGCAAATAAATTTTGACATAGGTTTTTAAGACTAAACATAGCATAGAAATTTATGGACAGAAATCATTTAGAGAATCCCCTTTTTCAGATAAAAATATTAAGTCATGTGCACTTTCAGGATAATTGGATTTATATTGTGTAGTGATTAAATGTAGATAAAGCAATTTATTTTCCCTGTATTGTTTGGAATACAGTTTGCTCTAAAAGATAATCTCACAATTTATAATCTAGACATTTTATTATTAGACTTTACTAGGCTTTTATAAAATGAACTGGATATTTGGTAATTATCTTTTCCTCCTTTAAAGCTCCTTAATGCTTCCCAATCCCTGCCCCAGAGTGCCCTTCATAGGGAAGTTGGCTGCCTGCCATTGACTGGGCATTAGTGTCAGAACACAAAAATGACAGCCTCAAGATTTGCACACTCCACGGACTCACCCTAAAGGGAATCTGTTAAATGTACTTCTCCTGGTTGCCTTTGGGGGCCCAATTCAAAATGAATTCTTTGTTTCAAGCAGATGAAAAGACAATGGACAAAGGATAGTTCGACTAAAACCTTTTTTAAATTTTGAGATGGGGAATTTCTGACTGATGTTAATATAAGTAAACTGCACACATACATGCACACACACATCTTTACGAGTTAAATTTGGAAGGGAACACCCATATAAGGAACATAGTTATGTTCCCACCTCAATATATCTGAGGATCATAAACTATAAATAAAATGCATGCTCATTAATATGTTAATATAGATTAGGAGGTTGCTCATGTAAATAATTTCTGTTGGATTTTTACTTCACAGCATAAAAGTAAAGGTCTGAATAAAATGTTCTCAGAATCACTCACTTCATTAGTACACTTTGTTAGCCCTCAAGGGTTTTGCAAAGTGGAAGTGTATGTTTTTGAAAAAACTATTAGTTCTTAAATAATTTATTTTATTCTTGCCATGCCAAAAATAGCATATTATAAATGGGTTGACTAATCCTTTTGAACTTCAATACCTGGAAGAGCATTTAGATTCAGAATGTGAAGTGCCAACCAGTCAGACAGAACAAATATTTCTCTAAGGAATTACGTCAAGAATAAAAGAAAAATTCTTTTATTAATCTAGAAATTTTCGAGGGTGCAGAAAGCAACAGGAGAGAAGGATCCTGTCTGGAACTGAGCTCCCAAGATTCTAACAAATTTTCATTCCTCCCATAGGTAGGTGAAGAACCTTGACAGAGCTGAGCCCCAGAGGTCTTGAGGCTGGGGGTCTCAGTCCAGGAGGTCAAGACAGAGAACAGAGGAAGTTTTTCCTTAATTTGAGCGATTTTTTTCATGCAACTTTCCTGCATTGGTCTGAAATTTGTCCTGTCAAAAAGAAAGAATGTTTATTGATTTAATCATTTCACTAGATTCTGGAGACACGATGAAAAAGAGAGACTTGGACCTCCATCTTCATGGAGCTTATAGGGTCCAGTGTGTGAGAGAGGATCTCAGGCAATTAGAATGCAGTGTAACAAGTGTCATCCCAGGGGAGGGACATTGTGCTCTGATAGTGCACAGGAGAGGTCCCTAACCTCATCCTGTCTCTGTGTAGGGAAATAGGTGGACCAAGTTAAGTCTCCTAGTTCAGCAAAGACAGTGAGAAGGTGTCCCAAGAAATGGGAACAGCAAACTCAGAAGCCTGAAAGCAACAGAGAATGGGTTTTTTTTGAGGAACTGAATGAATTTCAGTATGGCTAGAGCATGGAATATATTGGGGTTGGTGGCTGAAATGGAGGAAGTGGTGAGAAAACAGGCCGTGGAGGCAGCAGGGCTACATCTGAATGGTCTTTATGAGCCGAGAAAGGAAATTTAAACTTTAGAGTGGTGCATAACTAGGAAAGATTTTAAGTAGAAGAGCGACACAATTAGAATTGAGTTTTAAAAGCTCATTCTTTCATTCTCTCTATGCAATTCTTCCAACATTTGAAGACAACGAGCACGCTCCATCCCCATTTCCTTCGTCCTTCAAGAGAGAGGGTTTCC
Source organism: Galeopterus variegatus (assembly GCF_000696425.1). Classification (NCBI taxonomy): domain Eukaryota; kingdom Metazoa; phylum Chordata; class Mammalia; order Dermoptera; family Cynocephalidae; genus Galeopterus; species Galeopterus variegatus. The sequence continues at coordinate 281,489 of NW_007727491.1, read as the reverse complement.
GGAACTTTCATCAACACAATCACCTTCTTCTGGGCAAACCTATTTGTTGATGTTCCTCTTAAAATAGGGAATCAAGTCAGACTTCCTAATGGTGAGTCAGTTTTAAGATAGTTGTGAAATGGAAAACATAACAGATTTTGCTTGAAACTCCCATAGTCATGAATTTTTCTGTTACTTCATTCATTACAGTTGAATTAGCCACTTACTAAATTGTCAAAACTATGTTCACTTGACAGACAAAAGCTTTATTTTAAATCATCTGTAAAGTAAATAGTAAGTATGCCTTAAAATAAATTTTATTAAGCTAAAAATAAATTTTGCCATTTTTCTCTTTTGTAATCTCTGCAGAAGCTGGTCCAGTTTATCCTTTTCACTGTGTTCCAGCAAGCAGGAGAGCCCCACATAAAGGAGATGATCTGAACGTGAAAATGGGTTGGTGTGAGATTTAACTCAAGGATAAGGCTGTGTTTAATTTTTACTTTATTTTACTTTTTTGATTAAAGGTTTTTAAAAATTCTAATTTATTTTTTTATTGCACATGTTTATGGGGTACAGTTTGCTGTTTCAGTACATGCATATATTGTATAATGATCTAATGAGAATAGTTAGCTTACCTATCCCCTAAACATTTATCATTTCTTTGTGGTTGTAACATTCAAGACCCTCTTTCCTAGCTATCTTGAAATATACAATATTATTAGTTATTGTCACTCTAGGGCACCAGAACTTATTCTTCCTATCTAAGTGTAACTTTGTAACTTTGCACCAGTCTACCAACCTTTACCTGCCCCACCCCCTTACCCTGCTTCTGGTAAACGCTATTCTACTCTCTATTTCCCTCTTTTTTTTTTTTTTTTTTTTTTTNGGGATCGCAATCCTCGGTGTTGCTCCCGCCCCTCGCTCAGCCAGTGAGCGGCCGGTCTGTATGCGGGATCCGAACCCTCGGCGGGAGCGCCACCGCGCTTCTCAAGCGGCGCACTATAGCAGTGCGCCACCGGGCCGGCCCTCTATTTCCCTCTTTCCCCCCCTCTTTTTAATTTGTTTTTCTTAATTGACCTGTGATAATGATATATACTTATGCAGTACACCATGATATTTAGGTATATTCATACTGTGTGCAGTGATCCATATCAGGGCACTCAGTATGTCCTTCACCTCAAACATTTGTCACTTCTTTGTGTTAGCAACATTCAATGTCATCTTGACTAGCTATTCATTACTACAGAATCCTATATCTATTCTTAATATTAGAAGGCTGTGTTTAATAAGCAAGAGAAATCTGGCCATTCACAGCTGAAAATAAATACAGGAGCCTCATGGCATAGTGGGATGAAGCCTGAATATTTCTCAAAAAGTACTTTTTCTCCATCTCAAACACTATTGTCCTTGTTCTGGCTTAACTGATCTCAAAGGGTAGTTGGGAAAATTAAATATAATGTGTATAAAAGCCAGGCACATCACTGTGGCTTAATATATCATAGCTATTATTGTTTACTTTGTCTAAGACCTCTCTCCATCTAGTATAGCCAGAAAGAAACAGCTGAAGAGACTAACTAAAATGCATGAGAGAGAAAACAGACACCCTAATAGTTTAGTTCCAAGGGTATTTTAACAAGAGATTTGAAAACTGAAGACAACCCTTAGGATTCCTGCCTCTTCAGTCTAAGAATTTAGTCCAGGAGTGGGAAATGACAAATTGGAGGGTATTTTTTGTCCAGAAATTTGAGATGAATGAAGTTAGCAGTCACCAGAGTTCCTGCCTGGCCATCCTGTCCTTGTGCAGGCTGCGACATCATACTGCCAGATGTTGGTTTGTCTTGGGTGAGCTTTACTGGGCCCTCGTGCGGTTCATAATTTAGACCTGTAGGCAGCACCTCGGGCATACGTCATTCCATCTTGTCTTGCTGGCCTGCTGTGCATTAGCTGGGGCTGGGACGAGTGGAAGCTCTGTCTAGAGGTGGCTCTGGCGCTGTTTTGTGCTGCTGTCTGGAAGGGTTGGTGAACAGCATTCACGTAGTTTTCATGTTTACCTATAGTTTCTTGGCAACTTTCTGGCTGCCGGCTTTCACAATTGTGTTAAACATTGGTGGGCACAGAATTCTTCCTGCCAGACATTTATTATTTTTTTGTTGAGAAATCAACAGTCCGGGAAAGAGGAAATCAATATTTCAGAAAGAGGAAGTAATTTGGTAAGACATATGCTCATGTGTGTGTGTGTTTTGTATAGTTTAAAAACAAACAAACAGATAGACAAAACAAGATAGTCCTCAAATTTTCATACAGTATTTAGAGAAATTCTTAGTGCAGTAAAGCAGAGAGTCAAGTCTCTAAAAAGAAAGCTAATGATAACCAGAAGAAGGTATTCTAAACAGCTCGTGTGAGTCAGGAATGCAGCTGACATTTGTTTTCTTACCCAAAACTCATTCCCCTTTCTTTCAATTGCTGCCTTTATTTGAGAATTCACCTAACTCTACAATATAGAACATGCGTAATAATTAATATTAAAAAAAGAACAGGAAAAAAAGTAAGATCATACCTTGATATCTTGGAAAGAAGAAGAAAACAGGAGAGATTACAAACCCCCTGAAGTGATTCAGTGACAATTGGTATCATGGTGGGCAAAAGAGTGTTCCGCCCACACCCGAAGATGCCCACATCCTGATCCCTGGAACCTGCGAGTATGCTGCCTTACATGGCAAAGGGGAAAGAAAGTTGCAGATGGAATTAAATTTGCTAATAAAGTGGCTTTAAACTAGAGAGATTTTTCTGGCCAGGAACCATATTTCTTTTGTTTTGGGGTGTATACCTGTAGCCAGCATAGCATCTGGCCCATAGCTGTGCACAGTGAGTATCTATTAATTAAAAAAAAAAAAATTCAATGCATTTATGTTAATTTTGTATCTGTGACTTTGTGTTTATTTATTATAATGTTAAAAATACTTAGTATAAGGTAAAAAAAATTTCCCCCTCATTCTAATTTTTAAAATTTTCTTTGCTATTCTTACATGTAGGCTTTTATCACATCAGCCTGATAGTCACTCTGCTGTATTTCCTAAAAATCATATTAAGATTTTGATTGGCATGAAAATTAATATATATACTAATTACTTTTAATACATTCTGTATGTGAAGACCAGATGATGTGAGCATATATGAAGGGTCAGAGCAGCGTGTCTCTCCTGCCTTTCTTGTTCTCCCTGTAATGGCCATTTTGTCTCCCTCTTTCTGGTAACTACAGTTCTTATTTTGTTTCAAGTGTTGTTAAATTGGCTCAAACTTAGAAAGGCATTTTAAATAATAGTGTTTTTTCATAGTAGCCAGTTTAAGGAAGCATCTTATACTTCCTGGTTTCCCAAGAGATTGTTTTAGGAGGATATTTTTAATTATTAACATTTTCTAAGTGTCTTAATTAATCTTTTGATATGATTCATTATATTCTAATATGCATTTACTAATGTTCTATTTTCCTTAAATTTCTCCTTAGTTACAGAGTAATATTTTTTAAGTGTTATATTGACTTGGGTTTGCAAGTATGTTATTTAGAATTTTTGCATATATTATATAAGCAAAAGGGAAGTATAGTCTATGTCTTCTGTCAATTTTAGATTTTGGTGTGAGAGTATTGATAATTTCATAAAATGAATGGAGATTCTTTTCATCTATTTCAATGCTCTGAAATCTCTCTCTTGTCTCTATCTGTCTCTCCTCCATTTCAGTAAAGGACACAACCATATACCCAGTTATTCAAGCAACTTAAGAGCTATCTTATTTCATTGAATTCAAGATAACATTACTTAAAAAATATATCATTGCTTATATGTCCTAGTACAAGAGAAAAAAAAATGCTGCATTTAAACTGAGACTAAAAAAATCTTATCCCTTAGGGCCGACCCCGTGGCTCACTCGGGAGAGTGTGGCGCTGGGAGCGCAGGGCCCTCCACTGCAGGTTCAGATCCTATATAGGGATGGCTGGTGTGCTCACTGGCTGAGTGCGGTGCGGGCGACACCAAGCCAAGGGTTGTGATCCCCTTACTGGTCACGAAAAAAAAAAAAAAATTATCCCTTAAAATTTACTTATTAAAATCTATTTAGATCTGCTAAGAAACAGTTTTTAAAGTCATGTATTCATTTTGTATATATGGATATATAAATAAAAATATAAATAAAATGAATTTGAGATTTTCCTAAGTTTTCTTCACACTTCAGGGTTTTATTCTTCTGAACCCCTTCTAGTCCCTGAATTGTTATTCGTGCACACAGCGCCGCCGGTCAGGAGTACTGATGGCGCAGACTGCAGATGTTCCACTACTGTCTCAGGATGTTTTCTTCCTTGCGGAAGCCAGTCGACAAGCTGTGCTTTGCACACTCACACTGGCAACCACTCAGTGCTGCCTCTTGTGATGTAGGCGGTGGTTTCAGATGTGTCCTGTCTTCAGAGGTATCAAAATTAGAAAAAATTTAGATCTTAGTATGAATGAAATATGGTATCTGATTTCTCTCTTTACTGAACTGTTAGCAAGTACTTTTAGTTCTGTCTCAAACAATTAATATTTAGTATTTATTTCATCTACTCATCTCTGTCCAATCTCACTGCCACACCCTTGGTTGAGGTCACCGTGGACTTTCATCTGGATGACAATGCAACCCTCTAAGTGGTCTCCCTTTCTCCCTGTGGCCCCCGAGTCCCAGCCTCACATGGCAGCACATGTCATCTCGAGCTGCTGACAGCAAAGCCTTTTGAGTAGTGTCCAGAGACCCACTTATCATGGTGCTGCACGTTGGTCCAGCCTACCCCACACTTTTCTGGGAAGAGCGGCTTCTGAATCTGAATGGATGTCCGAAGGCAATGATGGGAGTGGGGCATGATGCCCACGATGCCACGAAGGAGGACCCTTCAGCCACAGTGGCTGTCCAGTCCCATGTGGCTGGACTCTTCCCTGAGTGGAGGCAGCTCTGAAGAGCAGGCACGGGGTCCCTCTGTCCTTCACGTGGCAGGGCTTTCGCTGCCGGTGGTAGGTCCAGCATTTGTTACTGAGTATATTCTTTATTTTGATTTCCTTTGGAGTTAATGGAAATCCCTCTGATTCTGACAGCAGATTAACTCAGATTAATGGCTTTTGTTTTGTAAATGTGCTTTTCGGTTTTTATCTTTCAATGCACCTTCATAACTACTTTAGTGGCGTGTTGGAACAGCTGCGTTGAGGACTGCCAAATACCGTCAGTTCAGAGCTAGACTCCAACATGTCCCGGTGTACCTCCTTACAGAACCTGGCAAAACCACAACCTCTAGAATCTAAGTTAAACCAGGGTACCAGCGCACAATTCGCAGGGTACATTTTACAACGTTGGAGCCATTTTGGAAGTTTACACATATTTTTAAATAAGTTTCGTTTAGTAGGAAAATCAATTGCTGCTTTAATTTATAGAATTTTCCTTTTCTGCTGTTTCATATAAACCAAACACAATTCATTTTGTGATGTAAATACTCCTTTTTGTTTTTCCCAAAAATTATAGAAAATATCTTAAGTTCTAAAAACTTTTATAATGTCAACACAAAAACTGCACTAGTCATAGCTGAACACATAAGGGAGATTTTATTCAAGTCTATCGTCATGGAGGCGAGAGGCTAAAACTCAGTTCAAACTCAACTCCACTGAAACCCCAGGCTAGGTTCTTAGAGTTGGGGTGGGCGGATCATAGGCCACCTAAGTTTGCTAAGTGGCCTGACCTAGAGGAAAAGGACATTTGATTTTATCTTCAGGACAGGAGGTACTTTTACAACTTGCAGTGAGGTGCCACCGAAGTTGGTCTCCTACCCTCCCACAGAAACTGGGACGCAGAGGAGTTACGTTCCTTGATTATTACGTTTCAAAACAATGGCTCCCATGTCTTTGAGAAAGACAGTCCTGGTTGGCAAAACTGGCAAGAAGCTTTCAAAAAGATCTACTTCCCTAAGGGGCAAGTACAATGACAAGTTTTTTAAAGTAAATGCTCTCAGAAAAGGGAGGTCTGAGCCTTGAGTTAGGAAGAAACCTGCCTGAAGTTGCGTCAAGTTCAGAGGAAGCTTCAGGCTGCCTTATTCGATAGAAAGTCATAGGATGAGAGACAGAGGACAGCACATTTCCTTTTTACTGCTGTATGTTTGTGAGCTTGTGTGTATTAGCTCGTTTCTGTTGCTTATAACAAAAAACACAAAACTGGGTGATTTATAAAGAAAATGAAATTTATTACTTACAGTTTCGGAGGCTAAGAAGTCTAAAGTCCAGGGAACACATCTGGTGAAGGCTTTCTTTGGTGGTGACTTCAGTGACAGCAGGGTATCACATTGCAAAATGGCAGAGCAGAGAGAAACTAACCTCATGTGCTCTCCTTTTCAAGCCCTCCAAACCACAGCCCTGACAACCATTTTTAATCCATTCACTATGGCATGGTCCTACAATCCAATCACTGCTTCATGGCTCCACCTTTCAATCACCACAACAGAATTTCCCACCCTTGAGAGTTACAGTGGGGATTAAGCCTCAGGGAGGTTTGCAGGGCATCCAATCTACAACAGTGTGTGAGGATGCATGTTTTCCATTTCATGTACAGGTCTACAAGGAGGAGAATCGCAAAGCTCTCTGCTGTCTAGATGTGCTTTCTCTAGGTGGCCTTATCCTTGGGCAGTTTGTGTTCAGCGTGTCTGGTGACAACACTTCTGGCATTCCTTTGGGCTGGAGAGATAAGAGCTGGGATATGATAGAGATGCTGGAGGACACAGCAAACCCATCTTGAATCAATGGTGGACACTTGGGGCTGTTCCTGGGGTGTTGAGAGCTGAGCTGGCCTGGGCGGGGTGAGGCTGGTTTCCCCTTCTGGGGCCTGACACTGAGCAATCTGCTGCCCTGGGCATCTGCTGGCTGCTCTGCTGTGAGCTCCACACATCTCCCTGATGCTGTGACCCCTTTATGTCTTAAATTAGACAAGCAGTGCGGGGGCAGGAGCAGAGAGATTTCCTTGTGTAACTTCTGGGGGAACCATGTGATAAAAGTTGGTGATCATGTGATAAAAGGCCACCTGGAAATAATTTGACAGGAAATCCATGAGGCTTAGTAGGTCAATTAAGTAGGAGTTTCCCTCCCCCACTTTATCTGTTTTCTAGACTACCTCAAATACCTTTCTGAGAATAGACCTTATTTGTATTAAAATCTGACAGGCTGTTAATACATGGAGAGTGTGATATCAGCTGGAAAGGCAGGTCTGCAGTTGACAAGAGTCTCTTTATCCTAAAGCCACTTTCCATTGAGCAAGCAGGCTCTTTCTGTTACGCAGAGGCAGCTGCTGTCAAGTGCAGGAGAAGCGGACATTTCCATGATATGCAGGGCTCTGCAGCTGTGGTGTGCAGTTGACAAGAGTCTCTTTATCCTAAAGCCACTTTCCATTGAGCAAGCAGGCTCTTTCTGTCACGCAGAGGCAGCTGCTGTCAAGTGCAGGAGAAGCGGACATTTCCATGATATGCAGGGCTCTGCAGCTGTGGTGTGGGGTGACCTGGGGTGACAACATGGAGGAAGTCACTGAGCATTGCGTGGAGTCTGTATTGATTGATCCAAGGGAGGCCGGCCCTCAAGACGGAGGGGCACTGCTGGAGGGGCCGGCCCCTCAAGACGGAGGGGCACTGTCGTGATTTCCCTGGTGTGAGGCACTAGTGGCACTGGTCCACTCTGTGGGGGTCTGCGGCCCCTTTTGCGTGGAGTCTGTATTGATTGATCCAAGGGAGGCCGGCCCTCAAGACGGAGGGGCACTGCTGGAGGGGCCGGCCCCTCAAGACGGAGGGGCACTGTCGTGATTTCCCTGGTGTGAGGCACTAGTGGCACTGGTCCACTCTGTGGGGGTCTGCGGCCCCTTGGGGGCAGGCCAGCCCCTCTCTGAGCTTCTGCACTCTTACAGCAGAGCATCTGGCCCTTCTGGTAGTCACAGACCACTGTGATGCCTTGACCCTTGCATAAGGACCTCATTGTCGACATGAGCACTTTACTCATGACCTTACTCCATGTTGTCACCCCAGGTCACCCCCACACCACAGCTGCATGAGCATGTCAGGTCTTCCCAGGGATGCTCTGCTCCCCTGGGTACAAAGAGAAGACTTCCTGGGTCCACTAGTTTCTAGATTCTTAAACTATGTGGCATCAAGAACCCCAGATGTCCTAGAGTCACTCTCTGAAGAGCACGGGAAGAGGTTCCTTTGCTGATGCTTTAAGAAAAATGTTTAGTTTTCTGTTGTCATGTATAGGATAAAGGTTTCGGTCCAACCTTCTATGAGTTTATCTAGCTCAAACCTCCCCTCCTGCTTGACACTTGGAGCTTTAGTTTATATTTCGACATTAATCACAGCATATCTTCTATAACATGTGTGTGTGTGTTGTCTAAATTCTGGACCTATAGAAGTTGGGTACTATGTCTTCTTTTTCTTTGTACCTTTAAAAATAGTGAATGCTTAATAAGTAAGCATTATTATTCAACTGAATGTACTATCTTTCTTGCCTTTATAATAGTTTTATTATAATGCTAGCAATATTCCTTATAGAACCTTCTCCAAAGATTAATATTTCACATTGACCATTGCCAATACTACATTCATTTTAGTTCCATGATGTTGCTTATGAAGCTTGTACAGTAGGAGTGGATAAGCTCATAAAGGGGCTATTCATTTTAACTTCAGGAGCATATAGATTCTCAATATAATTAAAAAAATTTTAAATAGTAGCTAATATTTAAAAGATACAAGGGTGGTGTCAAAAGTGGATTCTAGGATGGCAAAATTGCAGGTGCTGCTGCCAGTTAAGGAAGTGTTGCTATAGCCCAGCTGAGCAACGGTGGCCTGGAGCAGGGTGGTGGCTGGGGGTGGGGTGGGTTGCAAGCAGAAGCAGCAGGACTCGCTCCTTGATTTGCTGGGACGAAGATGGTGGGAAGTGTGTTCTCCCTCCAGAGCTAACTTAAATCACTTCTGACATAAGCAACCTGGGTGGATGGGGGGCCATTTACTATGACCTGAAACCTTAGAGGAGAAAATGTGGGGGGACATATTTGAGTTTTGACATTTGTGAGACATCCAAGTGGAAAAGTACTGATCTTTTTGGGTAGGTTTCATCTAGAAATTCAGGGATAAAGCTTGGTTGAAGATACGGATAGATGTAAGAATTCTCAGCATTTGTGATAAAAAGAGATTTTTTTGCAAAGAATCCTGTTATATGTCACAGGTTCCATTCACTGCTCAACTGAGAAATAAAAATTAGCATAATTTATCAAGATTTAATACAACTAATTTTGTACAATTAAAAGAATTTCCTTTATTCTGAGATCAAGGCCTTCGCAAATACTAGTTATTAAAATGTCTTGGCAAAATAAAACCCTGTAATTCCTATTTTAGCACCCTTATTTCAAAAGAAATTGCCCTCATTCTGGGAATCACTGTCTGCAGCATGTTCAACAGGCTTCCTGATCTTAACGTGGCCAAGGGCATCAGGGTTTCTGCTTCCTGACCCTCCCTACCCCAGCCCGTGGCTCTCTCTGGCTTTCTCAGGCCCAGAAGCTGAAGATGACTTGAGGGAGTCCTCCTGGAAGCCACATTGTCCCTCTTCTGGACCCCAACTTAGCTTCATAGTTCATCCCCATTCCCAGGAGGCCGTGTAAAGTCGAGTGAGTGACATAGGATTTAGCAGAGATGTATCATTATCTGACTTTGGTCTGCGAACACCCCTAGATGCCCCCTCACCCTGTGCTTAGAAACTCTGCTCATGGCCTCCAGCACCCATGATCTTGCCCCACTCTGACCGCATCCTACACCCCGTCCCTGCGTCCCCCCTACACAGCACCCTTCCTTCTGGTCTGCAGCAGCCTCTCCCTCTGCTGCCTCCTCGCCCTGGAAACTGCCCCCATACCCCGTGCCCCCGGCTGGCTCACTCACATCTCAGGTCAGATGTCATTGCACAAGAGGCTTTTCCTGGCCCCCAGCCTGAGTGTCACATCCCTCCACCTGCTCCTTCACTGTCGTGTCACTGAGGACTCATTTTCTATGGCCCTTATGGATGTTTGAAATGATCTTCACGTGGTTGTTTACTTCTTTGTTCTTTGTCTGTGTTGGGGCCAAGGGAAAATCTTCTCTTCACCCCCGAAGGTTCATTAATAAAATTCACTGACAAATTTAGATCAATATGAAGAAAAGGCATCACAATTTTTATTATTTAACATGCTGGGAATGGGCAATGTTAAATGGGGAATCACAGGAGAGTAATGTTCCAAATGTCCCGTTGGGATACAGAGCTTATATACTCATCTCCATAGGGAAAGGGGAGGAGAGGGTATAGGAGTAGATGATTCTTAGGGTGTGCAATGGGCCTCGAGAACATACAATGGCCTGGGACAAAGTCTATTTTACCCACAAGACAGACAGTGACTGATAAATGATTTTCTTTAAAATACTGATTGGGACCGAAATAGAAGACAATAGTTTGTGACAAAGGTTAGTCCAGGCATGTTGACAGACTTGTCTTCCTTCCTGGGATGTGAGTTAAGTTAACGAAAATTCATGGAATGAACCAGAAGTAATTGTCTTCCTTGGTGGGTCTGGATATCAGGCAGATAAGGGACCAGCTTCATTCTGTCCTTTGGAGAGTGACAGAGAATTGAGAGACAGGAGGAGGGTAGTCAGAGAGACAGTGAGACTGCTTCTTTATTCCATCATGTCAAAGCACCATATTTTAGGGTAACAGCTTTCTGCACCCCAACATCTGCTAGTTTAAGCTCCATAAAAACAGGGCCTTATGACTCCTGCTCATGCAGGCTCACCATTGCCTCTCAGGCATGCAGCCAGGGATGTGAGAATATATCTGCTGAATCAGTAAGCGAGTGGAAGGTGGGTGAGACAGCCTGGATGTGGAGTCATAGGTTTCTGGTTTGACTATGCATTAGCATTACAGTCTTGAGAAAGTCATTTGACATCTCTGGGTCTCAGTTTCCTTATCTGTAAAATGGGAGTACCCATACTCACTTGGAAAACTCACTTGGTGTCCAATTAATGGGAGGCTTTGTTATTAACAAACATGATATACTTTTAAATGCTTTTCTGCTCTCACTGGGGCCCATGACACATGTGTGAAGCAGTGGGCATGGTCAAAACCTGATGGATGTAGAACACATGTATAGCCCTTTAGGTCAGTGGTTAAGTCCCGTGTAGCTCACACTTTTAAAAAGGATCTTTCATTGTAGTGCTGATGCCTGCACACTGTCACATGTGTCTTGACTTTAGACTTGACAACATTTCTTTTTCTTTCTGTTCAAGGTATATAACGCATTCATTGCTTCACTGAACCAAAAAGCCCTGACTGAGTTCCTACCCTTGGCCAGATGTGATGTTAGACAAGGAAATGCAGCAGTAAAAAATGTGGATATGATTCTGGTTCTTAAGAAGCTGCCCCCATTAAACGAAGCATCATAGCATGGCAAGCAACGAAAGAAAAGGGTGCAGGAGAGAAAGAAAGAGGGGTCCTGATTTGGGTGGGGGCTGTTGAGAGGAAGGCTGTTCTGAATACGTGTTCCTTCTGTTGGGAGCAGAAGGTGCTGCGGGAGTAAGGACAGCAGCAGAAACCTGCCTGCAGAGATGCTCAGGTGGCAGAGACTTAGCACATTCGGGGAGGGAACGGAATTCCTGCGTGGAGGCAGCTTAGAGACCAAGGAGGAGGAGGGGAATATGAGGCTGGAGAGAAATGCAGGGATGAGGAATTGCAGTCAGGATTTTAGGTATTATCCTAGGGTTTCAGAAGGTTTGAGGTGGGGAGCCACATGATGTCATATGAAATAGTAGGAAAATGCATTCCTGAAAGGAGGGATCACACCCATTATTTCCCCACCTTATATCCACTAGCTTAGTTCTTACATCAGAGGAGATTACTTTAGGTTTTTCTGGAAGACCTAGTTCTGTCACTGTCTGGTTAGTTCCTGTTACTGCTGCGGATGGCATTTGCAGCATTTCTAAATGGTGCAGGTATTCTTGGTCTGAGGACTAATGCACTGAGATATCATCCTAGTTGGTTTGCTCCTCCTTTGGATTTTGGGGTGGATTTCCCCATTTTTTTATTTGTATTTCCTCTTGGAGGTCAGATATAAGCACCTATGTAATTCTTTGTGGTAATAAACATCTGTACAGGAGCCAGTCTTTCACAGAGTTGGACTTTACATGCCAGAGAACAGAATTTCTTTATTTGGAAACTTCAACCACAGTTTTATTAAGAAGAGCAGATATTCTAACTGTTAGATACAATCATCTTCTCCCTAGTGTTTCTGCATTTGCCTCAGTATCAGATGCATATCTCTAGAATCTGCAGATATTGTTTATAACATCTCTAAAATTTATGATTCTAAAAGTAGCTTGGAAGTTTCTAGAATTTCCTTTCCCAGCTCATCCATTCATGGTGCACGTCTGTATCCTGGCATGAGAAGGGCATTTCGGTGCTTTTCTCCTGAAGTCCGGCAGACCTGCTGTCAGCAGCCTCTGGACCAGCCGCTGCCTCAGGATGGAGTGTGCTGTCTGCAGAAGTGTTTTCTGAAGCAAGTTTGCATTTGTCACTATGAATTCATCCTTACATGACTCATTTACAAGAAAATTTAAATAACTTCTTACCCCTCATGATTCTGTTTTCCTGCTGATGCTTTGCACAGCCTGTTGATTAAAAGGAATCTGTCCTGAAAATAAGATTCTAAACCATTTAATGGCAAAGCACAAATTAAAAAGAAGTCCCTGTACAGCCTGTTGAGTTAAGCAAATGCCTGCTCTATTTTTACGTGAAGACCAACAGGAGTAGACCAAGACATAGTATAATACCGAATGGCTTCAAATGCTGAAGACATTTTTGTAATGTTTCTGTAATCCTTAATATTAGAATTCTATCCATTTTTACTAGCAAATTAAAGTTCAACAGAGCACTAATTGGTATTTCCTTGGTGGGAAAATAGGGTTACATGTTGTTTTCACAGCGATAAATTAAAGGGAACGTAAGCAAGCTCCAAATTTAAGGCTTGCATTTCAGTGTATACCCTTTCGTTCGGGACACGTTCAATTCAAATAGATTTGATCAAATTTAGCTGAGTCTATGTTAGACACTATGCAAAGTGTTGGGAATATGTTGCTGATTGAGAACTGTCCTTGTCCTCAGGAAAGGCAAAGTATAATAGTGGAAATAAACAAAGTAATTAACCATAACATTGTGAAATGTCCTGAACTTGGTGTATACAACAAAGGTGAAGAGGGAATTATTTCCTTTCTCTGAGGTCAAAATTTTTGGCTTGAAATTCTAAGGTTGAGTAGAGGCTTGCCATCATTGCAGGCAAAGAGAACGGCCTGAGTGGGGGTGTGACACTCAGTTGCACACGTGGAAGTTGGTGGCCCATTGGAAGAGTCACATGGAGTTAATGTGGCTTTTGCAATCAAGTCTAAGTGGCTATTTCAGAGATGCCCTTCTTCGTATCTAGATCACTGGCTTCCAACTCTGCTTCAAGGAATCCTTGGCTCCTACAGAGGCAGCGGGGTGGACAGAGGGAGCATGGGGCGGGGTCGGGGGAAGCTGGGCTCCTGCTCCTTTTGAAACCAGAGAAATTCTCATCAGAGTGAAAAGTTTTCTGTTCCACATATAGAGATCCTGGGAAAGGCTCAGCTCTAAAATATCATTAGAAGAAAGGATTCCACTACTAATAAACCACTGATTCAGGGAAACTCAGTAATTTCTAGACCTGGAAAAAATGAATAAAAAAGGATTTTTTTCTGTGATCTGGTTATCATTTCTTCCAACACAGAAAGGAAGAGAAGGAATGATGAAATATGAGTCTATCGTAACACTGGAGTGAGAATTCTATAACTAAGGGTTTAGAGCAGCGGCTTCAATTTTCTACACCCGTCACAGTCTCAGAAAGTACAATACAGCTAAATTTGGTTCTGAGACTCTTTGCTGGGTCTTGTGTTTCAGGCAGCAAAACTGGGGTGCAGATAACAAACGCAGATGTAGTAAAAATGTTGTTTGGATGTTTAGTAGAGGCAGATTTCGTTTTCTGGCAGATTTAGTTTTAGTGTTGATTTAACTGCCCTGTTTGTCACTAAATATTTAAATCAATGCTGCTTGTCCCTGAGCTGATGTGGCAAGTCTGTGGTCTGAGGACAAATTAAGGTCTTTTACTTAATTGTAACAAATCCAAGAGGTGACAGACCAGGCACATTGGCTCTGGCCTGGAATTAAGCACAAAGACAGTGTGACGTTGTCAGAGGCGGCAGAGGGAGGGACTCCCAGCAAAGGTGCTGGAGTCAGACAGAGCTGGCTGTGGATCTGTCTCTGCCATGTGTGTGAACATAGCACCCTCTAACTGGTGAGCACATTTCAGAGATCACCATGCAGCGTGGGTTACCATGCTTGCCTCCTCAGGATGCCCTAAGTACTAAGTGAGGCAACAGAAGATCAGAGCTTATCTCTGCACCTTGGCTTCTTGCACACCCTTATCAATGGTAGCTATATGATGACTACAGCTCAGGGGAGCAGGCAGCAGTTTGAAATGAAGCATATGGTATTTCTGATTAATGAATGAGCAAGATAGTATACAGAATAATTCAACACACCCTTCAGAGCTACATCGTGCTTGATTATATTATTTTTCAGCAAATATTCAGTCCTCCTTTGTGTGGGAGGAGTTGACTCGCCTGCCCCAGTCACGTTGGCCTGGCCACGCAACCTGCTCTGGCATGTGTACAGATGTGCACGTGAGGGACAGAGGCTTTCCATGTGCTGTGTGAGCTGGCCTGGACTTTTGTGCTCCTGTCCTCCTCATAAGAGTAGCATGTCCTAGGTATCCACTCCTCCTTCTCCCAGGATCTGGGAATGTGGCCTACGTGGAGCAGACCTGAACCCTGCTTGTACCACAGTCGTGGCCTCCTGCTGACCCCCAAGGTCACGAGTGAGAGAGGAGTATGTATTGTTGCAAACCACTGAGATTCTGGGGCTGCTGCTGACTAATACACCTAATATATCTTTCATGATGTCAACTAGAAAGCAATGTTTAGGGTAGAAAAACAATAAGAAAAGGATTATAAATCATGAGCTCTTGAAATTTGACTTACTAAGCTTCTAGTCATCTCCCAGTAGGGAGCACATCAATGAGTCTGCTGATGTGAAGACTTTTCTGAGCTCATTTTAAAGTAGACATTTCCACTGGACCCCACAAACACTTACTAAAGTTGCATGTTAGGGAAACTGGAGGATCCCCAATCCAAAACCACATTTATCCACTTTTATCAACACACTCACTTGGGACAGAGTAGAAGAATTTGGATATTGAAATCTCTGTTCCTGAAATAAGAGAGTGATATCTACCCCTTGGCTTATGGTTATGAAAACATAACATCATTTAAAAAGTCTTTTCCCTTAAAAGCCAAAAGATCAGTTCAATTTTTATTCCTATAACATTTGTCAATTCTCTCTGGGTCCTTGTATTTACATATTTTCTTTTCTGTTTTTATATGTTTCTTCTTTCCATATGTGAAAATTCACTCTAGCTTTAATATAACTTTTGATATATTTTTTAAATGTGGAATTATGCTGCCTTTAAATTTGTTATATGAATAGAACCTTCAATCTGTTTCATCTAAAAACAAAGATAATTAAGTTGTGTATTAAGAAATGCTATCCTCCGTTCATTTTGTTTCCTCGTGAGTGACTATGTGAGCTATTTTTTAGGGTTTTATCCTTATCTTTTATATCAAATTCATATGTCTCTTCCTATTTAGAGATCACTATATATCTCATGTCCTGTAAGAATGTGTAAGTCTGTCCATTGTTTTCAAAAGACACGAGATGATTTTGTGGCATATCCTAGTGTGTGCCTGACGTAGAGGCAGGGAGCGTCCTCATTCTGTTCACATGCTGTTGGAGCACACACTCCATGTGTGGAGTTATATCAAAACCAAGTCGAAGGGATGCTTTCTTACCTTCTCTTGTGGATACACTGATGAAAAATCTTAGTTATGTATTAGCTCACAAAATGCAGCACAATTGTGAAATTCCTTTCAAATGCATAGAACGAACAGACTTCCATATAAAATCAGTTTGAATTTCTATTCTGACACTAATAATTATGTTTCAGTTTTCTAATTATTAGAAATTTGGGCTTTTCTGTTTTGGCAATTATCTTATATGAATTTTTAATCTAGATAAATAAATAACAACTCAGTGTAGAAAAATAAATAGGATTATAGGAATGTAATTTTGGAGGCAAGTGTGTGAAGGAATTATTCTTAAGATGGTAGATAAAATGCGACTCCCTGAAGAGAAAAGGAATGTAACAAAACAGAGAAGCTCATTCCCGGTGTGTGGCATATTGGAAGTGATCAGTGAACAATCTGTGCCTAAATGCCACTAATAATTCTTCGACTTTGAGAGCATGCTAATGAGAAAGCACAGGCATGACAGCTTGATTCATTTGACCTTTGAGAATAGAAAGTTGGAATAACTTTTGAATCAGAGAAACTCATTTCACATGTCTTCCACTTTAACCGTCTTTGTAAACACACGTGTAATAAGTTCATCAATGTGCAGAATGGACCCTCCTTTATAATGATGTGCACTTCAGACATTTTGCTATGCTGGTCCATCAGCCTCTTCTCAGGTAATAGCCTCCTCTGAAATGTCACAATAATGCTCTTCAGAATAATGTCTAGTATGTATAAATCAGCTTATGATGTTCAAAGTGATCTCACATCCATTCAATCAGTTGATCTTTGCAGCTAGCCCACCTCCCACATTCATTCAACAAATGTGGACTGTGTATTTCCTATGTGTAAACTGAGGTACTTGATGAAAGAAGTTATATATATCTATCTATATCTATATCTATCTATCTATCTATCTATCTATCTATCTATCTATCTATCTATAATCAAGTAGTCCTTTACATATATAAAGAAGTAGTCCTAGTCTGCACAGAACTTTCAGGTTCATGGTGAAAATTTACAACCTAGTTTACGATTGACCAAAATCTTAGAAATCTTAGAAATTAAAAAATTATGGCATAGAATCTAAGTAAAACCACTCAAACGGGGAGTTAATGTTACAACGTGGGTTAAAACACTGAATGTTGGTTTGGTGGTCTCTCTAAAGTCATGTGTCTTTTTAATACAAAATATATATTTTGAAGTGTATTTTTTTTTACCAAATGCAATAAAGAGAAAATGAGCATGTTTTCAATGCCATTCAGTTATTTTTTGGGGGGGTGGGAGGGCAGGAATTAAAAACAAATGCACACACACATTTGCCAATGAACCTTTAGAAAACAAAGTCGAAAGCAAGGATGTAGGGGTGAAGAGCTGCCTTTTCCTCCAGTCAGAAAGAAGGCGGCTGAGTCCGCACCAGAGGTCTTTAGTGAGGAACAACGTTAACTGTGAATTCAGCCGGGCACTTGGTATTCAGCGGCACAGTGTCCTGTCTGTCTTGCCCCTTCATGTAATAGTTAAAGCTCAAATTCTGTATTTGAATGCTGGGCTCAACACATAGAGTCTGGTATCTTAGCAAAGTGTGTTAGGCTCTTTGAACTCCTTTATTTACTTCTCTTTTTATATCTTCACCAGAGGCTAGAAAAGAACAGACAGTGAAACAAGCCAATGATTCAGTGTTGTGACTGAGGTTAAAGAATCTAGAAACTAGTAAAACTTAAGGTCATTTTGGAATCTCTTGTAAACACAACAGATTGGGGGACACAGTGAAACATCCAGTTATCCAAGGATACAGGTGACTGTGGTTCTGTGGTATTGCAGTTAATTCTGGGCTGCCTTAAATAGCCAGCGTAGTTTAATAGATTGACATCAGTTAAAAAAAAATATGAAGAAGATGACAGAGGTCACAGCCGAACTTGCCCAAGAGTTATGATTCAAAGTTTAAATTTTTTTTATTGAAAACCTTTGGAAAATTTTATCTAATTTCTGCTACCTAAGCAGCATATTACTAAATCATTTATGGGCAGACAAAAAAACATATTTTGGCAGGTGGTAGGAAAATGAATTGAATTCAATAATCAGAGTGACTTTTTGATGTTTTTATTTTTTAAAAATCTTTGTGCTTTCTCTGTGGCATCAGACTTAACAGCAGGAAAAAAGAAATCTCTAA
The DNA here is from genome assembly GCF_000696425.1 of Galeopterus variegatus. Classification (NCBI taxonomy): domain Eukaryota; kingdom Metazoa; phylum Chordata; class Mammalia; order Dermoptera; family Cynocephalidae; genus Galeopterus; species Galeopterus variegatus. Next base: position 263,319 of record NW_007727491.1, on the reverse strand, counting down.
AAATACAAAAAGCTTAGCTGTGTCCTTGTTCTCCTACAGATTTTCATGGTCTAATCCAACCTCAATCTTTTGTACAATCCATCACTAATGTCTACACTTTGTTCAAAGCAGCTGAAGCAACTTGGCCAAATGGCCCCATGGCAAATATATTGTCATTGTTTCATTGCAACATTTTCCTGCTTGGACCCCAAGTTGCATGAGGAATTGACTGTGCCCGGTGAGAGCTGATTGTTTAAAAGACCCTGGCACCTCCCCCCCGCTCTTGCTTCCTCTCACCACGTGATCTGCTTGTACTTGCCAGCTTCCTGCCATTTTCTGCCACAAGGAGAAGCAGCCTGAGGCCCATACCAGATGCAGCTGTCTGAGAATCATGAGCCAAATAAACCTCTGTTCTTTATAAATTATCCAGTCTCAGGTATTCTGTTATAATGACACAAAAATAGACTAATACAGAAAATTGGTACCAGAGAGTTGGGGTGTTGCTTATAACAGATACTTGAAAATGTGGAACCAGCTTTGGAACTGAGTGTTAGGCAAAGGCTGGGAGGAGTTTGGAGGACTCAAAAGAAGAAAAACAGTTGAGGGAAAGTTTGGAATGTCTTAGAGACTGGTTACATGGCAGCAAACAGAATGTTGATAGAAATATGGACTGTAAAGATCATTCTGAGGAGGTCTCAAGTAGAAATCAAAAGGAGATTATTGGAAACTGGGACAAATATGACCCTTGCTGTGAACTGGCAAGGAATTTGGCTGAATTGTATCCATGCCCTAAGACTTTGTGGGAGTTGGAACTTAAGAATTGTGAACTGGAGTATTTGGCAGAAGAAATTTTTAAGCAGCAAAGCATTAAGGAATCTGCATGGCTACTTGCAACAGCCTACACTGAGTTATGGCAGCAAAGCCATAATTTAAAAGGGAAACAGAGTGTAAAAATTCAAAAAATTAAGCCTGGCCATGTGGTGAAGAAGCAGAGAGCATGCAATCATGCATCCCAGTGACCCTTAGCTAAGAAGATTAATTCAATGGAAAGGATTATCAAGAGAGGGGGGAAAAGGCCCTGAGGGCATTGCAGAAGCCTCTGGGACCAACCCTTCTATTTCAGGCCCAAAGGACTAGGGAAACAGAATGGTCTTGGGAAACAGGCCTGAGGTGCCTTCCATAGGCTCACTGCCCAGGGCCACCTTGGGATGCTGCTCCCCACACCAGCACCCCAGCTTCTTTGGCTGCTTTTGCTGGCCCAGCTGTGGCCAAATTGGCCCCTGGTGTGGTTGCACATGCAGCTTTGGAAGATATAAGCTGGAAGTCTTGGCAGGGTCCACGTGGTGTTAGGTCTGCAGGCTCGCAGAATGCCAGAGCTGGGAAGGCTTGGGAGCCTCCACCCCGATTCCAAAGGATGTATGGAAAAGCCTGGGGGCTCAAGAAGAGATCTATCAAAGGGGTGGAGTCACTACAGACAGCCTTTGCTAGAGCAATGCCAAGTGGAAACGTGAGACTGGAGCTGCAGTAAAGAAACTCCAACAGCACCACACCTAGTGGAGCCATGCAAGTGGGACTGCCATGGAGATCCCAGACTTGTGGAGATACCAGGATGCAATGCAAGCCTGGTAGAGCTGAAGCATCACCTGAGACCAGGAAAGCCATAGAAGCAGAGCTGCCTGGGCCAACCCTGTGGCACACTCAGGAGAGTGTGGTGCTGGGAGTGCAGCGATGCTCCTGCCATGGGTTTGGATCCTATATAGGGGTGGCCGGTGTGCTCACTGGCTGAGCACAGTGCGGGTGACGCCACACCAAGGGTTGCGATCCCCTTACTGGTCACGAAAAAAAAAAAAAAAAAAAAAAAAGAAAAGAAAGAAAAGAAAAAAGAAGCAGAGCTGCCTGAGGACTTGGGGACCCAACACCCACACCAGTTGCAGAGGATATGGGACATAGAGTCAAGGTTCACAGCTGGAAGGACTTTTGCTTTTGTTCTCATATGAGACTTTGGACTTCGGACCTTTAAGTTGGTTCTGGAACAAGCTAAGACTTTTGGGACTTTGGGATGGAATGATTGTATTTTGTATGGGAGAGGGATATGAGTTTTGGGGGGCCAGGGGCAGAATGATAGAGTTTGGATGTATTGTCTTCCCAGAACTCATGTGGAAATCTGATCCCCAATGTGGCAGTGCTGGGAGCTGTTTAAATCACAGGGGCAGATCCCTCTTGAATGGATTAATGCTTTCCCTAGGTGGGGGGATTAATGAATGAGTTCTCACTCTATTAGTTCCTGTGAGAGCTGGTTGTTTAAAAGACCCCGCACCTCCTCTCTCTCTCTCTCTCTCTTGTTTCTTCTCGCCATGTGATCTGCTTGTACCCACCAGCTGCTGCCACTTTCCACCATGAGTAGAAGCAGCCTGAGGCCTGTGCCAGACACAGTTGTCCCAAAATCGTGAGCCAAATAAACCTCTGTTCTTCATAAATTACCCAGTTGCAGATATTCTGTTATAGCCTCACAAAATGGACTAATACAGCATGGATTTCAATTTTTTTTGCCCATAAATAAACTCATACTAACTTGTTACAACATGCTGAGCAGAATCTAGTTTGAGCACCGAGAAGGATAAGATGGGCGGCTGCGAGCACCGGAGGTAAGAAGCGGGCAGTCGAGCTGGCTGCTGCTGACTCTCAGCTAGAATCGTCTCGTAGATCACTGGTGGTGGAACTGTGACTGGAAATAGCAGTGACAGTGAGGAGTGTTTTGGGTCCCCTGCTCAGGTGATGAGTTTAGGAATTGAAGAGGAATCTCTATTGGGAAGCTTCGTGAGGAAGTTGGTGGCCTCATAGAAAAGCTGTGTTAGTTCAGGGTAGATGATGGTGGGAGGAGAGATTAGCATTGGTTTGAAAAGCAAAGATTTTTAATTTTAGTTTTTATTTTTATGTTCACAATAGAATAGGGGTGGGTGGATGGAGGGGCTGTGTGGGGTGGGCTGAGGTGAGTGAATGTGTGCGGGAGGTGGGAACAGGAACGGGAGTTGGAGAATTCCAGCCCAGGGTGAGAATCATCCCAGGCAGGGAGGACGGGCTCAGTAGACAGAAAACACCTGGGAGGGGTGGGGAGTGGGCTTGGAAGAGAGGTGGGCGGGGTGGACAAGGTGCTGACCCTGCAGGTCTGATGGGACCCCAATTGCAAGGATTAAACTAAAGCAGCCTTCTTATTTATAATTAACTGGAGGTCAAATTAATTAGTAAGCAAGACAATTTTAGATCCCCGGGAAAATGAGCATTCTGATAAAACAAGGGAAAGCAGAATGGTTTAGAATAGCCACCAAAGGTGTGTTCCAGAAGATTCACAGGAAGCCACTAAAATATATAATTCCTGAGCTGCAGCAAGAGTCTTACTGAATTTGGGAAGAATGAATTGGTGGTGATGCATGGAATATTACAGCTGAAGTGAACCCTGACCACAAACAGCAATTCTTGGTCACTGGGTTTATAATGAAGGAACTGAGACCCAAGCCTGGACAGACACAGTTTTAACTTCCAGACTCGTGTGTGCACTGACAGCACCCTCGGCCTCTAAGGTCCTGCAGGCTTTGCTCCCTGCTCAGCCCCCTTCTGTGGCTTGGTGTGGAAAAGGATAAAACAGGCTGTTGGCTGGTCTTGTCTTTGTCATTTATAATATTAACTTTCCAAGTTAATCAGAGGCACTAACAATTGTATAATATTTCTCTGTGCGTTTACACCCTAAAATTTCAAATAGTCATGTTTTAAATCCATAGCAACTTCTCTGTCTTTGTTCCAGATTTTCTTCCTGGTGTAAAATAATTATTTGTTCTTTTGATAGACAATAAGCTAAAGCATTTCACCTTCAAGTGAAAAAACTACATGTAAACAGATCCCCAGCCTCCAAACCCAATCCCTGCTAAGCTTTCTCTCCCTTTGCATTGAACTATTTGTTTTCCTTTCTGGGAGAGGACTATAATATTCCTACATCTCCTCTGGCTTCAGCAGTTTTGCTAACAGTTATTTGTGGTTGCAGATTAGTGCCACTGTCTAAAACATTTCCTTTTCATTTGCTATTCGAAGATACTTGGAAAACAATTCCAAAGTCATGGAACAAAATCTACAGTGGAATATAAAATGGCATAGGGCGTTCACATGCACAGTGAGCTGAAGTACAGTGCTTGCAGTCAGGACATGGGAAGGTCTTCAGATTGACTCAAATGTAGCCTCAGCAGCTGATGTAAGATTCTTTATTTACTCTGGTGCATGGCACTGCAAAACAAATGAAGAAATAAAAAATAGATGTGGTTCTGTCTGTAAAGGGACTGGGCCTAAGGAAGGGTGGCAAACAATAGATTTCCTTGATGATAATTGCTCAAGATGGTATAAAAATTGCCAATACTTGTAGATCCACCAGCACAAAGATATAATATCACAATTACAGTGGAAATGCAGCTTTGGAATTAGCTTGGAATTTAATCTTATTTCTGTTGCTTTTTAGGTGAGCATACTTGGTCTAATCATATAACCCTTTTATATCATCCTTAAAATTTTATCTAGTTCTAGAGTTTTGTAATAACATACTGTATTAGTCTGTTTTCTTTGCTTATATCAGAATACTTGAAACTGGGTAATTTATAAGAAAATGAAATTAATTTCTTATAGTTTTGGAGACTGGGAAGTCCAAGGTCTAGGGGGGCACACTGGTGAGGGCCTTGTTATTGGTGGGAATTCTACAGAGACCTGTAAGGACCAGGGTATCACATAGTGACAATGGCAAGTGCTTTTTGATGTCCTCACTTGCTCTGCTTATAAATCCATGAGAGCCACCCCTATGATAAACCACTAAACCATTAACTCATTACTCCATATGTGGGTTAATCCTTTCAGGAGTGTGGTCCTCATGATCCAATCACCTCTTAAAGACCACATCATTCAACACTGACACACTACTGTACATGATTTATTAATGTCATGGGAAGGTAATAAAATAGCTCTAAATCTCAGTGTATTAATACAGCATAAGTTTCTTTCTCCTCCATGTTACAGGACAATGCGGGTATTCAGCAAGCAGCTGTCCACGTGGTGATTCAGGGACCCAGCCATCTTCTACCTGGTGGCTCCTGAAGCCCTGGGTGCTTGCTGAATTTGCTGCATTGGCTGCAAATGAGAAAGAGAGAGTAGAGAATCATTGTGGGAGGATTTTATGGGTCAATCTTAGAACAAGGAATCATTGCTTCCGCTCACGTTCTCTGACCAGAACTATCACATGGCTATACCTGTCTGTAAGAGAACCAAGACACGCAGATGAGTTGTGTATTCAGTAGGAGAAGGAAATGGTTTTGTGAACATATGAAAGTATCTGCCATGGCCCACTCTTTCAGGCACTGAGCATACACGTCAGTGTTCTGACTACCACAGAACAAACTCACACCTTCCCAGAGTACACAGCCTTGAATCTCAGTCACAGCACCTAGGGCCAAAGCCTGATCTTCAGATGTTGTGTGGGCTTCTCTCCCACACCCACTGTATGTAAGGGATGGTATAATTGTGACAAAACTTTTATTCAGAAAAGGAAAACGGGATACAGAGAGCAGTCCTAATCCATACCTACTCTGAATCCTCTGGGTAGTCATTAGACAGCCCCTGTCCTGCACATGAGGGGATTCCTTGATAAGGGCCTGACTCTGCTATCTGGGGCAAACTTCCCTATCTCTTGTTTTGTGTCCTTTGCCTCTTATCCCGCATGGCCACACCTGAAGGGAGGATAGTGGATAGTGAGTATGTTCTTCCTAAGATTGTAGAGGTGAGTTTGGGGACCCAAAGATTGTTTTATGCTTCAAAAAGTAAACAGAGTAAACAGTGAGCTTAAGGTTTCTTTTTCAATAACACTCCTTCAAAATTCAGTAGTGCTTGCTTCTAGTTAGTTCCGCATGCTTTAATAACATAACCAGAGTTTGTTTCAGAGTTGACACAGTTGTCAGCCCTGATACATTTCATGGCTCCCTTGGCCCTATGACTCTCAATGTACTGACAGTTTGAGTTTATTTGAAATAATAGACTTTGGTGACACCCTTAATCTGACCTTTCCTACAAAGCTGAGATTCCTCATTTAACTGAAACGTTTTTCTGGGCCTTTGTGGTTCAAGACCAGAGTACACCTTAGCTTTTTCTCTTAGTAGGTGGCTTTTCCAACCATGTATGGCTCTTAATCTATGGGCTTTCTTTCTTTTAATCTCTGCTGGAAGTCAGCCAATGCTGTCAGTGTTTGTGTCTTTCTTGGGTTCCTCCTCATGTCAACCAAGAGTAATCAACACACCAAAGTTCATCCACTTCCTCCAGAGTAGAGGCTCAGTAAGAAGGTGGACTTTCGGGCCGGCCCGGTGGCGCACTGGATAGTGCGCCGCTTGGGAAGCGCGGTGGCGCTCCCGTCCGAGGGTTCGGATCCCACAAACCGACCGGCTCCCGCTCACTGGCTGAGCGAGGCGCGGGAGCAACACCGAGGCTTGCGATCCCGTTGCCGGTCCCCGGTCCGGTACGGGGGCAACACTAAGGGTTGCGATCCGTTGCCGGACTGGGAAAAAAAAAAAAAAAAGCCAAAAAAAAAAAAAAAAAA
>NW_007727491.1:242578-255810 GCF_000696425.1 Galeopterus variegatus | reverse complement strand
GGGGGGGAAAACTAAGGGGTGGGGTCCGGTGGCGGGACCGGAAAAAAAAAAAAAAAAAAAACAAAAAAAAAAAAAAAAAAAAAAAGAAGGTGGACTTTCTTCCTAATTACTGTGAGGCTAGATTCACACAACTGTTCTGCATGGAGGTTTAGCAAGTGTCCATCCCTGGAACACTTCAGGGAAGAAGAGTTCCGCATTGTGTGGCTCTACTGTCCCCTAGGGCCTCAGGGTCCTCTGCAGAGTTCCCTGTTCTTGAGAAGATGGAGGATGATTCAAGAGGTTAATATGAGCCAGATATGGAGGTGGCCTGTGTTTGATTGGGAAAGCCCCATGGTAACATCTAACTAAAGGGAGTTTAGGAAGTGTAATCTAGTTATGTGCCCAGGTGTAAAGGAAGCAGGTTTTGGCAACACATAGTGATCTCGGCTACAGGTAGCAAAGGGTTAGATAAGAGGAATACATGCTCCACGAGCAGCTCAAAGGCACATTTACAGACTAAGAATTAGGAATAGAAAGCAGATGCTCAGATGGTGGCTAAAGAAACAGGGAGGGTGAACAGTCAGCAAGGAAATCCCTTGAGGGTTTTCTTAAGACCAGATGAAAACTGTAGGGAAAGTTCAACGTGTCTCCTCATCCTGACTCGATCCCTGCTGATGGGCACATGTGGTGAGATCTTTGCTAGAGTTGGCAACGAAGGTGAAAAGAAAGGTCTTCTCAGGAAGCACAAAAGCAGGGTGGGCTGGTTTTTCTCAAAAGTTGACTCTGCAAACCATACATTAATGCCACTTAGGTTTGTTCCTTCCCTGCAGGGCTGTGTGAGTCATCTTGGTTCATTATTCTTTAAAAATAACCCAGGAGAAGTGGGAACAATGGAAGGAAACCACCTCTGGCATTCAAGTAACCCACTGGCATCTGTCTTGGGCAGAGGCGGAGGACGTCAGAGCCCCCAGGAGCTGGGGCTCCGTCTCTGAGTTGAGATCTGTCTGCACATGAGGAGAGCTTCTGCCCAAACTGACCAGAAGCTCTCAATAGATTTTCACAGTTCAGCTTTCTGCCAAATCTTTTCATAAAGGGAATTATTTCTTAATTTTCCCAGAGATACAAACTATCAGTCTCTTTATGTTCAATTTTCTGATTAAGTCAACCACATGTCAATTTTGTTGTGGCAGAAGGGTAAAAAAAAGTAAAGAATCCCTTGTTCTGCAGTTAGCAACTTTAATTGATACAAGGGCACTTCAAAAAGTTCATGGACAGACTCATGTTATTGTTCAATTCTATTTTTTCTCAAAATTTTTGAAGTGCCCTTGTAATCTAATGTGGTGTGTGCAGTAGAAATCTAGGATGAGCCACCCATGGGCATGTGGCTGTTAGATTAGTGGAGGCCACAGGCCCACTCAAGCGTCTTGCAAGGCTGACACTATGTGTCACTTAGCAGCATGATGCAACCTGGCCCAGGGATCTCCAGGAGACAAAGCCACCTCAGCATAGATGCAACTCTCATAAATCTTAAAACACAACTTACCCTTATAAGAATAGCTTACATTCTGTTTGTGAAAGAAACACCTGGTAACTGACCCGGGCAGAATACAGGTATAAGAAAGGGGGAAGAGTCCCCCAAACTCTGAGAATGGTCTCTGGAAGGAGATTCTCCCGATCAGTCGGTCATCTGACCTCTGACTGTATCTGGCCCACACCACTGGTCTGCTCCCGCTATCCGTCTTGGAGAAGTGCTGCCAGAATAAACTGATGCAGCATCAGACAGTGCCTCATCTTTGACAAGAATGGAACTGAAGGGGGAAATTGACCCCTGGGTAAGCTGTGTATTTTACCTGAAACTCTGAGCACAAGTGGTAGGTTTGAGGTTGGAGATTTGAGCAGTGGCTCTTAATACTGCATCAGGGATGGATGAGTTCACACCACTCCTTTCTCTTGAAGTTCATTTCCAGATTATTGTTCCAAACTGTTGGAGCAAGGAAGTGCTGGAGGCAGGCCATCGGCAAGCTGTCGGCAGGCTCTTCCAACAAGGAAGGCAACAATCGAGGAAGAGTAGCCTATTTAGAACAGTGGATGTTGGAAATAAATATTTAGGAGGCATAACAAAGAAAATGGTAGCACCACAAAATCAGTTTCCATCTATTGAGATAATATTCAAAATGGTTTCAGCATCAACTGTTCATTTAAAATTGAAACGTTAACCTACCACACGACCCAGCAATTACAGTTTTGGACATTTATCCTAGAGTAATGAAGATTCATTTTCAGGAAAGAACTTGTCCACAAATGTTTGTATCAACTTTATTCATAATAGCCGAACACTGGAAACTACCCAAATGACTGTCATTAAATGAGTGGTTAAACTGTAATACATCCATACCCTGAAATACTATTTGGCCATAAAAAGGGGTAAACTCTTTATTCATGTTACAATGTGGATGAACTGCAGGGAAATTATGCTGAGTAGAAAAAGCCAGTATCAAAAGGATACATACTGTATGGTTTCATTGATGTAACATTCAGGAAATAACATATTAGTGGAGATAGAGAGCAAATTAATGATTGTCAGGAGTTAGGGAGAATGAGAGAAGGGTTGGATGTGGCTATAAATGGGTAAAAAAGGGGTGCCTTGTGGTGACAAGAGGGAGTGTCTTGATTGTGGTCATAGTTACATGAGGCTACACAAGTGATAAAACTGCATAGACACACACACACGAGTACAAATGGTGAAATGTGGATAAGCTCTGTGGATTGTATCAGTGTCAGTTTCCTGACTTGGGTGTTGTGGTGTAGTAAGGTAAGGTGTTTGCATGGGGAAGGCAGAGAGGACGGTGAGCAGGACCCCCCTGTATGTTTCTTTATAACCTCCTATGAGTCTGTAAATAAAAATCTAAATGAAAAGTGGAAAAATGTCTTCTGCTGTTGACATTGTTTGCATTAAGGGAGATCTAGAAAAATGCTGCAGCACTTTTTACATAAGTACAATTAAACTCTGTGGTGCATTTCCCTACTTTAGCTGCTTTATGTCAGGTTATGATCATCAAAGACATTTGTTACTGACCCATAGTGACTTCTGTTCACAGGCATAAAAGAGAGGCCATCTTGCAAATTTGGGTGGTTCATAACTGTCTAATGATTAAACTCTACACTCATTCCCTTTAGTATGAATTTTTTTTGAAATGTACAAATTCATTTTCGTCCTTCCCCCTTCCTTTTAGAAGCACTGGCTTCCTGTAGGAGTTCCTGGGGCTCTCTGTGGGATTCATTCGACTCTTATTTACATAGTGACATCTGACACACAGTCAGCCCTGCCTGTGCTTGAACTCCCCATGCATATTTTGACTCTCTTTTCATGGTCTAAGAGGTGTGATGAAAGAAATGTGTACTCAGTCTTCAGGCTCCGTGGTGCTGAAAGTTTTTAAATGTGCACAGAGCGTGAGAGTGCAGTGCTTAGGTTGCTTTTCTGGTGCAGGCTCTCCTACTCCCCACCAAAGCCACCAAGAGGGGAGGATTAAAATGATGCGAGCTATAGTTTCTTTCACGCAGTCTCCCAGCAGTCTTAACACAGAGTGCACTTCCTTCTTTCTGGGGCCATTCTCTTGGCTTAGCTTCCAGGACACCACAACTCTTTTGAGTTCTCTCTTCCTTTCCACCTGGTAGTTCTCACCTGTCAGTTTTGGATGGTCCTGCCTTCCTTTACTAAACATAGATAAGTGGCCTCGTATGGTCCAGGGCTTTCAATGCCATCTCTCCACCCGAGTTGCAAGTGGATATGTCGGCCCCCTTCACTCTCACTCTCTCTCCCCTCCAGATGTTAGGCTGCCAACTCAGCATCTTAGAGTAGATGCCTCCAGATTAGAACCTGGGCTTTATTCTCCACCACTTCCTCCTCCACCACTTGTACCTCCACTTTGTCCTGCCTCAGAAAGTAGCACCCCCATGAACACAGTTTTCACACCCTAACTTGAAGTTTCTATTTCCCTCCCACAACATATTCAAGCACCAGCAAATTTTGTTGGAATTACCTTCAAAACATGTTCTAAATCAGACTTCTTTTTACCACCCACACAGCAACCACCTTAGATCAAGGCACATCATCTCTCATTAGAACTCTATAGATCCTGTTATCACTCTCCTGCTCAAACACCTCCGACAGCTTTCCAGCATGCTTAGCAAAACAAAATCCAAATTCCCTAGCCCTGCTTGCAGGGCCCTACATGGACCCACATTGTTATGGCCTGTGACTCATCCCCTATCATGGCCCCTCACTAGGCATGCTCGGCTCTCCGGGCCCTGCAGATGCTCCAGTAACACCCCAGGTGTGCTCCTGGCTCAGGGCCTTTGCATTTTTGGGTTCTCAGCTCTCACTGCTCCTCCAGGATCCTCACCTCCCTTCAGACCTTCGTGCAAAGGTCACCCCCTTGAAAGCCTTCCCCTTAGCTCCTGCCTGCTTCCTAGTCCTTCTCAGTTTCTCGCTCCAGTTTTTTATATTCATCATAGTGATCTCTGTCTGTTGTTCCACTCCACAATTATTTGATCATTTTTCTGTTGTCTATCTCTCTTCTTGCCACCAATTTTTGAACACACAATGCATAAAGCATCTTATCTGTCTTGTTCACTGCAGAGTTCCTTGTGCTTAAAAATGGCAAATGTATGTGAGGTACCTATAGTAGGCAAATTCATAGAAATAGAAAGTAGGATGGTGGTTGCCAGGGGCTGAGGGGAAAGGGAATGGAGAGTTAGTGTTTAATGGGTATAGAGTTTCAGGTGAGGAACATGAAAAAGTTCCAGAGATGGATAGTAGTGGTGGTTGCACAACAGTTTGAATGCATTAAATGCCACAGAACTGTACATTTAAAAATGGTTAATATAGCAAATTTTATGTTAGGTCTATTTTACCACAATAAGAAAAAAATCTAAAAAAAAAAAAAGGCAAATATATTAATTTAAAGCTACATGCCTACATTTCCAAGCTGACTTTGGACTTTTTGAAATAGGCGTTTTTGGTCATTTTGAGAGGAAAGTAGCTTTCTCCCATATAAGCTTGTTTACCTGGCTAGTGTAAATATCTTCATTAATATCTCGAAACCTTTGCAAACAAATAGGCTGGTCTTTGCTCTTACACAAATTTATTTCATTTTTAGCTTATGGTGGTATTTGTTCACTGTTATGATCTAGTATATTAAACACTCAAAGTGGGTGTAAAGTGATTCAAGATACGGTCCCTCCTATGAGAGCTCAAGGTCAAGTATACAGATTTCATGGTAGAGATTCTGACAACCTGCTTTTGGGTGTTCGGAAGGGAGAAAGCACGTTCTTCAGGATTAAGGACAAGTTCTGCATGGGGTGCAGGGCAGAGTTTAGGTGACAGCAAGCTCGGGGCAGAAAATACCACGTGTTTTCAAGTTGCAGATACAGACAGTTTGGCAAATGCAAACCACAATCCAATTGCCACTGAAGACAGATGCAATATGAATTTTCTTAAATTGTACAGTGTAATTTTGCAGAAAGAAAAACAGAAAAGCAAATGAAAGCCCTTTATGTTTTTCATCTCTTCTTCTGTAAGAAATAATCTCATCAGCTCATTACTTATGGACCACTTTTATTGCTTTCTCATGGGCTGGCTATGGAAATGGTTCTCTAGGTTGAATGTAGAAACTTCAGGAATTACAGCCTAGCTGCAAAATTAGTGTTATATAATCCTCCAACCACCTCCCTCTGCCACTGAGTTCTGAAATAGCAGCAGGCAGGAGTGAGTGGTAAAACTGTCTAATAGCTGCTAGAAGAAGCTGATTTGCATTCATTTCTATTTTACCAAATTATTTTTGGAAAGGAGTTTTAATTGACAGCATCACCACAATAGGCCTAACTTTAAGCTGAGTTTCACGGCCCCTCTTATGCCAACCAGATCTGGCCTTATGGGATCAGGCTGGATTCCCCTGGAGTGAGGATACACCACCAAGTGACCTGTCCTCTGGCAGAACCTTGGCTGACGGGGTTTATCTGAAGCCCTCACCAAGACACCTCCCTTCCATGTGACTTTATCCTTTTAATTGGTTGCTTGCCTCAAATGTTCCCAGTAAATATGTAGAGTATTAAATAGGTAAGTGTGTCTTGTTGCTGGCTTGTTTATGTTTGCCAAATACTTGCAAACTGGAGAGGCAACTGGGTTGCTTGTGAGTAAGAAGGAAATAACCGGAAACGATGAGCTTATCCTATAATAAAAACAATCCTTGCATGTGAACACACAGGCATCTACACGTATGTGCACAACCTCAGGCACAGACAAATGACTATTTGTTTTACCCTAGGTGTCTATCTGCTATACTTTGAAGAATAAACCCTCACCTCCGTGAAGGTTTCTTTTAATAGTAAAAAAAAGATTAGTTTCAAACAAAAGGAATTTCTACTTTACATAGTGCAGTAATTACAACAATAAGAAAAAAGAGCTTGAACCAAAGAAAATGATAAAAGTAAAATTTTGTAAACATCAAAGCACAAAATTTATTAATGTAAAGAAGTGATATTTCCAATAACTTTTGAAGAAATCAAATTATAAAAACCTTTGATATGTGTAACCCATTTATTCCCAAACAAAAGCTTGTTTTTTATATGGTTAGAAAAGACTTAACTCTGATTTCTTTCTTGGTATATGTCTTCCTTCCATAATTTATTCCTTTTTTGCAATGTTAAGACTCTGGCTATTAAGAGATTGTTTTACTAGAACTGTTTCCTGCTACTCCTTAGATAAGGTTTAGGCAAAATTTGCTCCAGACCTGCTTGGGGCCACACGTATTTTGCCTCCTACAGAAATGAAAAGGTAAAGAACCTGATTCTGAAAACCTATATTCTTTAGTGGGTTCCCCTTATGGAAGTTTCTGTCAATTGTATTGGTTTTCCTCTGTACGGAAGATTGGGTATGTAAAATTTCTAACAGATGTTTAAATTTATTCCTTAAACCCATCCTTTATTTTCTGGCGGCTGATTCTTGACATTGTATCTATAAACAGTTCCCTGTGCCCAGAATATATCACTTAAAACCTATATAAGAAGAATTTATAAAGGTTTTGAAAATGGATTTCTAAAGTGCATTCATTCAATGAACATTTATAAGTGCAGGATCCTTACAATTTCTTTAATTTCCAGGATAGCATTTTTAGATTCTGAACAATTTTGCCCTCTCAATTGCATTCGCTTTCATGCTACTGCCTCAGAGAACAGTGTGAGCTTTACTTTTATTCTAATTTGCCCACTTTGCCATCATCCGTAATCTCTAGAGCGTGTCCAGCCATTATGTGAAGGGAGACAGAAGTAATGTGAAAGTGGAAGCAGATGGCAATGAAAGGTATTTGATCATTGCCTGCTCTTTTATTCTAACACCTGAATGGAGAAGATGGAAGAAATTGAAGAACTGCATTTATTCTGGGAAAAACTTAGAAGACTAATTGTCCTTTACATGAAAACTTTTGTTACTTTGATCCTTCTCTTAATAGTAGAAGGTATTTTTATGTGTGATTATCAAAAGTGGTAAAGTACAGTGCAATGATAGGAAATTCAATTCATAATTTTCCTTTGGTAAAATAGCTTTTTTGCTCACTTAAACTGGAAGAACGATCAGATATCAGATAGACTGTGAACTCTTTGGTACCATAAAATTGCTATTCTATTATAATTTCCTTTTGCAATCTCTTGAAACTTTCTAACAGGAAGTTAAAACTGTATTTGTAAGTATCTAAAATGAGATTGAAACAAAATAAAGAGCTCCAAAGTGTGCTCATTAATACTCATAGAGAACTTGGATTTTAATTAAAAATGCCACTTACTTGGTGTTTGTGAGTTTCATACTCAGTTTGTGTGACCTGACACTGTTAAATTGAGAGCATTATTTCTGAAAGTACAAATGGAAATTTCTGTGTTTAGTTTAAAAACGTGGTTTCTAATGTCCCTTTATTAAACAATTTTTTTTTATTGTGTGTCTACATTGTTCCAAGCATGACTCTACATGGTAGCAATACAATAGAAAAGGAGCAAAGCCCTTGTTTCCATCTGGTGTTACATCAGATAGCAGGAATGCTGCATTGACACAGACTGAGGGCTTGCTGGGCAACTGTGCATCTACATGGAAGGACAGTGCAGAAACCAGTTGTGACCACGTGAGGTGGGGGGTAGGGCAGGGCAATATGGGAATAGGTGGGGAGACATCTGCACACCAGGGGAGGGCCAGGAGATTTCTTCAGAAAAAGGAGATGACAAAGAGAAGGTGAGAAGCGAGAGGTGGGACTTGTTGAGCAGAGGCTGGAGCCTTCCTGTGTCTAGTGGCTTCTTAGGCGGTGGTGATGAGTCTGAAGTCACAGCAGAGCTCAGACAGGAGCATGTGCACATGCGAAGGGAGCCATGGGTGTGCTTTCTTCAGGGGATCACATCTGTCACATAGAGGCTACTGAGATGGGAAAACAGTAAGGAGGTGAGAAATCGTTAAAAGCAGAAATGGTGAGAGCATGTACTAAGACGATGATAGTGGGAATGAGAGGAAGAAAGAGATTTGGAATCACTGGCAAGGTAAACTGACATGACCTGTGACTGAAGAGAAGGAGCAGGGAGAGTCCAGAGTGATTCCCAGTTTTTGACTTGGGGTTTATTTTAGGGCCACTGGTGGAGCTGTAGAAAACAGGAGGAGAGTACGGAGATGATGCATGTGGTTTTGGGCACGTTGAATCTGAGCTGGCTCTGGGAGTGTAGGAGTAGGTGGCTGCATCTGTCTGAAGCCTTAGATGGAGATTTGGGCTAGAAATCAAAATTCAGAAACCATCGGCATTTGGAGAATGGAAATACCATAAGATGAGCTCACCAAGAGAGTTATGTAGCATGACAAAGACAATGGTTCTCTCACAGAACTTAGAGAGAAATGGAAGGAAAAAATAAAGCCGTTTGAAGGGGTGATTGGTTTTCTATTACTA
Source organism: Galeopterus variegatus (assembly GCF_000696425.1). Lineage (NCBI taxonomy): Eukaryota > Metazoa > Chordata > Mammalia > Dermoptera > Cynocephalidae > Galeopterus > Galeopterus variegatus. The sequence goes on along the minus strand of NW_007727491.1, from coordinate 246,859 downwards.
CATGACAATTTTACCACAAACTTAGTGTCTTGAAATGATACACGTTTTGACCATTCTGTAATATGGATCAGGAGTCCATGCACTATTAGTGGGGCCTCCTCTTTGGAGGGGTCTTGCACAATTGTAATCAAGGTGTTTGCCAGGGCTGCAGTCTCATCTGAAGCTTGCCTGGGGAAAAGTCTTACTTGAAGATTATGGGGTTGTTAGCAGCACTCCATTTCTTGCAGGCTGTTGGACTAACGGCCTCAGTTTCTTGATACCTGTTGGCTGGAAGTTACCTTCAGATCCTAGTGACCACCTGAAGTTCCCCGCCATGTGGCTTCCCAACATGGTCTCCTACCTCATTACACTCAGCAGGGTGAGAGGCTCTCCTAGCAGGACAGGTGCTGTGATCTATGTAATGTAACCACATCCATGTGCTCACACATATCCTGTTACCCTTGTGTGCTCTGTCGGTGAGAAGCAAATCACATTGCTGCTTACGTTCAAGGGTAGGGGCTTATACACCAGGAAGTGAGGATCATGGGACCAGATAGTATCTGTCTGTCACTAGGGGACAGAAAAGGGGTGACGACAGAGGTTTAAAGACACTTGGAAGGTTGTGGTGTTATTGCTATCTTGGGGTAGGGAGTTTCAGGGAAGGAGATATGTCCATTAAATTGGGCAACGAGGGGCTCCTCCCTGGTGAGTGTAGCTAGAACAATTTCAGTGGAGTGGTAGAGGTGGAGCCCTGCTGCAGGGGGTTGAGGTGTGCACGGGAGAGAAGGACCTGGAGGTGAGAATTTGATTTCTTTTTCTAGAAGTTTAGATGAAAAGAGCAAGATTAAAATTGTACCAGAACCAGTTTTTCTCTCTATTTTACTATAAGTCATTTTAATAGAATATTGAAATGAATCTCAGGAAAGCACAATTTTGAAATGTGAAAACAATACTTCTGCATTAAAATTATTTACAATATTTAGGGCTCTGGGTCTTGGGCTCTGGATCTTGGGATTATATTGAACTGGAGAGATATTTGGATTTTGGTCCCTGGTCTGCCACTTAATGTTTGTGTATAAAACCCACTGGCCTTTTTGAGTCCCCTTTTCCTTTCCATTAAAAGGTAGAATTCTGGGCCGGCCCGGTGGCGCACTGGATAGTGCGCCGCTTGGGAAGCGCGGCGGCGCTCCCGCCTGAGGGTTTGGATCCCACATACAGACCGGTTCCCGCTCACTGGCTGAGCGAGGCGCGGGAGCAACACCGAGGGTTGCGATCCCGTTGCCGGTCCCCGGTCCGGTACGGGGGCAACACTGCGGGTTGCGATCCGTTGCCGGACACGGAAAAAGACAAAAAAAAAAAAAAAGGTAGAATTCTGAGAGTCCCCTTTAGTTTCAATATTTTCTGACTTTTTTGTTTGTTTGTTTTGTTTACTTTTCATATTTTTATTCACACTATAAGGGGAAAATATACAATTTGTTAAGAGAATTTAATTCTGGAGAGGTTGTTTTACAAATCAGTAAAAGCCAATGCACTAATTTGAAGCAGCATCTTCTGCAGCCTCCACAGAAGTTAAGAATGGATTTGCCCTCTGACTTCTGTGGGGAGTGGATTCCAGCTCTGCAATGGTACAGCTCTTGCTCAGGCCAGCTACTGTGGCATGTGCTTGGCCACGTCATGCTTTTTATGTCATGATGCTCTTTTATCATCTGACAGTACACGGAAGCAATTCCTTCCTGATCTAAACAGTGCTACAGAAGAGTGACTGTGCAATTAAGTGGTTGGAGCAGTAAATGCAAATACACCCACTTTCCCTCTTTCTGAGATTCTAGTTGGCCTCAGTCACCCAACTTCCTCCTCAGGAATCTCCGGGGCTGCAGCCCCGCACGTTTCCTGGGGGGAAATACTTATTTGAGGTATGACAAAAGACTGACTATCTTGGCTTTCTCTGCTGTGGTGAGAGGAAGAACTGAATTTGTCCTCTCAAAGGTGGCTTTAGGTCACCAATTGCCCTCCCCTCCCACGGGCCAATGTGTAACTATGGCCCCCTGGTGTGGTTCCCAGTGACTTTGCCCAGATATTCCATGTTTCATAGAGACTTGATAGATCTCTTAGAGGATGGCTAACTCCATGCTATTTTTCAGAAGCAAAGGAAAGAGACAGGTGAAATCAGTTGCTCCTCTTTGTCAAAGCTGGCTCCTGAAGGAATGTTTTCACGCCCTGGGTTGCGTTAGATGACACGTTGGCTGATGCAGTTCTAGCGGCCTCCTGCCATCCTTCCCTGTGAAGTTCAGCCCACACCTGTGCCTCTTCCCTGTGTTTTCTTGCTGAGACTTCCACTCACAATGGCAGTGTGCATTTTAATAGAGTGCCCTTAGCTTTTGCCCGTGCCTGCCCTTCCTGTAAGATGCCCCCCAAAGGGTTATAGGGAGAAGGCTAATTCTCTCTGGGTAATATCTGTTATAGAGTGATTATTTGTGTCATCCCAAAATTCATATGTTGAAGTCCTAACCCTCAATGTGGTGATACTAATATCACACTGAGGTGGGGTCTTTGGGAGGTGGTTAGGATTAGGGGAGGTCATAAGGGGAGCCTCCATGAGAGAATCAGTGCCCTTACAAGAAGAGGAAAAGCTTCCTCTCTCCACCCTGTGAAGATAAACCGTGAAGGGGGCCTTCCCAGACACTGACCACGGTGGCACCCTGATCTCAGACTCCCAGCCTCCAGAACCATGAGAAATAAATGCATGTTGTTTAAGCCAGTCAGTCTGTGGTATTTATTATGGCAGTCAATGCTGATTAAGATAATATCCATGCTAGGTATCTAAGAGACTTTATAGCAATTCCAAATTCTAGTTCTTAGGTTCTGCTTAAGGAATATATATCAAACACCAAGGAGAGCCTTTGGGTCCTTATGTTTCTTTCTGTCCTTTCAGGAAAACATGCTTTTTAAATTTCAATACTGTCCTTATCTAGTCCGCAGGCTGACATAATAATATGTTTCTTAACCAATGGCTGCCACTATACATTTTTAAAATAGGCTCTTTACAAAAGAGACATATGACAGGGACCCCTCTCAATTCTCAGTCATATTTTTCCCTATGATAATAACCCTCACAGGCAAGGAAACCCTACACTACAAAAAATAATGGTACCTGTCTATGCACTACTGCACACTAATGAGGCTGAATTCTCCTCTGTGGCCTGTGCAATCACTTTCATTACTTTATGGGTGAAATATATCTATAGTGTAGAGACACTCCACTTAATTCCTCCTTTATTCAGAAGGCAAATTAATGTAGGCTAGGTAGAAGTGGATTAGGGCAAAAATAATAATGATGTGAATATATGTTCATAAATATTCTAGGTCAGCTTTGAGATAGAGCTTTCTAAATGTGAGCGGAGTAAAGTCAGGGATTTTAATACCCATCATGCTGGGATTAAGTAGGCATGGTTTTCTGTGTTCCATTTGGCTAGAGGTACATGTGCAGAGGTTAGGGACCTCCCCAGGGCTACATGCAGAGAAAATCAGTGGCAGAGCTGACTCCACGTCATGCACAGGGCCTGAGGCCTGTGCAGCTTGGAGCTCTGCTCTGAGAAGGGTCCATGCTTGGTTTAGTGCTCTATCGTCGATTTCTTGAGATTTTTAATAATTTTTGAACAAGGGGCCGCACATTTTCATTTTGCAGTAGGCCACACAATTATACAGCTTGTCCTGATTATAAGCTTTGAGTATTTTACACACATTATTTGGATCTTATATCTGGAACTTATCAAGTGTGCCTTAGGACAAAATGTCATTAAGAACCTTGTACAATAAGGAAACACGATGAAACCTTTTCCACTGGCAAGGGAAGCCCAGAGGCAGTGACTCCAGGGACTTACAAGAAGGTGGGTGAATTTGCTCCTCAAAGTTCTTGAAAAGGGAAGGAAACAGTGTGCACCAGGCAAAGCTGCCTGTAGGGCACACAAAGGTCTTCTGAACCCTGGAAAGTGGTAACAGGAGATTTTTGCCCAAATTTACAGTTTTGGAAATAGTTTATTTTATTTATTTATTTATTTTTTTTTAATTTTTATTTTGTCAATATACAATGTATATGATTATTATGGCCCTTCACCGACACCTCCCACCCTCCTCCCTCTCTCCCCTCCCCCCCAAGAATGTCCTTTCCGTTTGCTTGTTGTAACAACTTCAAAAAAAAGTATAGTAGTTATATCTTCTTCCCCCCCCCCCCCCCCTTTTTTTTTTTTTTTTTTTTGTGTGTTGTTTTGTTTTTTTTTTTTTTTTTTTTTTTTTTTTTTTTTT